>NC_141046.1:67956894-67964394 GCF_041138505.1 Cibotium barometz
GGCTCTTCCAAAAGGATGAGTTCGAGGCGGGTGGATTGGCTCTTATACAAGTTAACATCATCATGCTTGCCATATTATTGGTATGTTCAACAGTTGAAGGACAATGGTTTTATGAGAAACAACGCCATTGAAAGAGTAGTGGAGAATTCTTATGAGCGAGCACTTCATATACCAGATGCTAATGTCTCATTCCACGTTGGTGGTGTTGCTATAGTGGAGAGCATGCACACAAAAGCTTCATTTTACACAGTCTACAATTCCGATTGCCAATGGGCATGCTGTACATGTGCATGGGCAGAGCTTGGAAATATTTGCAAGCACCAAATTAAGGTGATGTTGTTGCGGGGTGCTTCACATGCTTCACTTATGGAGCAATGCCAACATATGTATGAAGCATGGGGAGCTCTTTCATTTCACGCAGCCTGCTGCTAGCTTTCGTTTATTCCTGCAGTACAGAGCACCATCTCCCTCACTCTCTCTCTCAATTCTCCATTGTAAGCACACACTCAATTGTTTGTTAGGGAGCCCATAAATCCAAAGAAGGCACTTAGCTTCACACTCCTTTGCCTAGCACACAATGACTCCACACACATTGCTGATACTTAATGGTGTTGGGGAATCGACAGTGCGTAAGTATTGTAATGCCATTATTGACATCTTGGCGGTTAACTTAAGAAGCAAGTACATCTCCATTCCACGAGGAGCAAGGCTCCACAATATTATAGCCGATTTTCAAACTATTATGCTATTTCCTAATGAATGTGGAGCGATTGATGGAACTCATATAAAATTGTCTAGGAGACCAAGGAAAGAAGATACTCCAGCGGAGTTTTGGTGTCGCCATCATTGCTACTCTATATTGTTACAAGCTATTTGTGATGCTCAAAAGCGGCTTTGGATGTTTGTGTGATTGTCCGTGGTGGTACCAATGATGCTGCTCATTGGAAAGCATCTAGTATATACCACAAGACGCCAAGTGCTCACATCCCCTATTGTAAGGTTAGAAGCAACACACATATCCCCATACCTTCTTGGTGATAAGGGTTATGGATCATCAACTCACATTGTCACTCCATATAAGGAGGCTAATTGTCCAAATGGAGGAGATTGGCACAGCTTCAATCGTCATTTGTCTCTCGGGGAAGAGTCAAAATTGAAAATACATTTGGCATGATGAAAAATAGGTGGCACATTTTGTGAGACATGCCGATCGACCTCTATCGCGCACCTACTTACTGTGAGAAAGAAGAGATGAGAGAAGAGACAATGTACTCAAGAACTCATCAATGAACCACTAGCCAACTTCATTAGAAATGAACTACAATGCCTCATATATATAGGAAAGTTCCTCCACCCTTTCCTCCACTCAAAAATGTGTGTAAATAGGAAAAAAATGGAAATGAATTCTATAAATCCCAAAAATGCCTAGAGGCTAAAGAGTGTGCCACTAGCATGACACCATCTGGAGATGACACCTATCCAACACCTCCTCTTCAGGTCCAGATGGGAGGACCAACGCCAACGCGCTGAAGAAGATAATCCAAGGTAGGTCGAGGAAGAGGCTTAGTAAACAAATCAGCAACATTATCTTTAGTAGGACAATACTCAAGTTGAATGCGACCTCCAGAAATCTAATCACGAACAAAATGAAAATGAACATCAATGTGTTTGGATCGTCCTCGAATAACAGGATTTTTGGCTAAAGTAATAGCACTCTGTGAATCTGAGTAGATGAGTGTCGGAGTAGATGAACATCCACCCAAGGTGATTCAGAATTTGCTGAAGCCAAAGTGCTTCAGAAGTGGCATCAAGATATGACTTGTACTCTGCTTCTGTCGATGAAGAAGAAGTAATTCGCTGCTTTTGACATTTCCAAGAAACAAGTCCTTTACCAAGCATAAAACAATAGCCTGACATGGAAAGCCTAGTATCAATACACCTTGCCCAATCAGAATCTGAGTAACCAATAAGTGTATCTCCACCTGTATAAGAAATGCCATACCCGAGAGTTCCACGAAGATATTGAAGAACCCTCAAAGCTGCTTGCCAATGAGATCAACGAGAACCAATAAGTTGGCGATACTTTGTAGAATCAACCTCAGGGGAATCATCATCTTTGGATAATTTTGAATTAGGATCCATGGGACAAGTGAGTGATGCACAATCACGCATACCATATTTCTCAAGCAACCTTAAAGTATACTTCTTTTGACAAAGAAAGATGCTAGAAGCAAATTGCCACACTTTTAAACCAAGAAAATAGTGGAGTAGTCCAAGATCAGTCATGGCAAATGATGTTGTGAGTTAAGTTTGAACCTATTTGAGTAGATCCAAATTAGAGCCAGTGAGTGTCAAATCATCCACATAAAGCACAAGAATGCATATATCATCATCCACAATAAGCACATAAAGATTAGGATCAGCATGAGTCCTCTCAAAATGTAGAGAAAGGAGAAAACTGTCAATCTTCTGATACCAAGCTCGAGGAGCTTGCTTAAGACCATAAAGAGCTTTCTGTAATAAATACACATCATGTTCATGACCCTGTGCAATAAAACCTTCAGGTTATTCCACATAAACTTCCTCCTCTAAATCTTCATTCAAGAAGGCAGATTTAACATCCATTTGATATATAGGCCAGGCATAGTGAGAAGCAAGAGCAAAAACAACACGAATAGTAGAATGTATGGCAGTAGGAGCAAAAGTTTTATCAAAGTCTTTACCTTCTTTTTGAGCATAACCTTTAGCAACAAGGTGTGCCTTGTACTTATCAAGAGTACCATCAGAATGAAACTTGACTTTGAAAATCCACTTAATACCAATGACCTTTTTATGTGAAGGTCGTGGAACTAACTGCCATGTGTTATTAGATTCAATAGAAGAAATCTCTGCTTGCATTGCTTCACACCAATGTGGTAAGGAAAGAGCTTCCTTAACCGCTTCAGGCTCAAACACATCACCAATATGAGACATCAAGGCAATATTTACTGAAGGGCGTGTACGTAAGACACGTGTAGTAGATTGTTGAGCATCTGAAAGTGATATACCTGAATCCTGAAGTAGAGAGCGAACCCATTTTGGAGGACCAGAAGTCCGTGTAGAATCCAATGAAGTAGTAGGTGTCGCAATCAAAATGGATGAAGGGGATGAAGTAGGAACTGATGGTGTAGATGAGGATGAGACTGTAGGGAATGAGAGAGGCCCAAGCTCAAGAGATGGAAATGGATCTGAGAGAGATGTAGAAGGTGGTAACTCATCAAGACCAAAAACATGCTCATCAAAGATGGCATCACGTGAAAGAACAATATTCTCACGAGAAGGATCCCAAAAACGGAACCCTTTGGAGCGAGAAGCATATCCTGTGAATATCATAGGTTTGGACTTAGCATCAAGAGTCCTCCTCTTAGAAGAAGGCACATGCACATGAGCAACACAACCAAAGACATGAAAATGAGAAACAGTAGGCTTGTGGCCTGTGAAAGCCTCCTCTGGAGTCATGCCGTCCACTGCTTTCGTAAGAGAGCGATTGAGAAGATAAACTGAAGTAGCTATAGCCTCACCCCAAAAGGAGGAAGGTAGCTTCGCATGATGTAAGAGGGAGCGGGTCATTTCCTTCACCGTTCTATTCTTTCTTTTAACCATACCATTCTGCTGAGGAGTGTAGGGTATGGTGGTTTGTCGTTGTATGCCTTTTGAAGCTAGAAAATCCTCAATTGCTATAAACTCGCCTCCATTGTCAGTCCTGAGAAAAGATACCTTTTGACTTGCGTGATTCTCCATTTGGGCAAGCCAAACCTTAAAATGAGAAAGAGCATCAGACTTCTTAGGTAAGAAATAAACCCATGATTTGCAAGAGGTCATCCACAAGAAGCACATAATACTTGGATCCACCAAGCGATTGTACTTCCATAGGTCCTGCAAGATCAGCATGAATAAGCTCAAGTATGCATGTGGCCCTATGAGTAGCCTCCTCTGGAAAAGAAGCCCGATGTTGCTTTCCTTGAGCACAAGAACAAATATGATGGCGAGGTTTCTGAAGCTTTGGTAGACCTGTAACCATGTCATGTAAGACAAGATGTTGCAAAGTAGCAAGAGGAACATGGCCAAAGCGAAAATGCCATAGATCACTATCTTCATTAGAATCAAGTGCTTTAGGAGAAGCAAATAATTGATGAAGATGAGACTCATGTGGTGGCAACTGTGCTGTAAAAGAGCTTATATGATAAAGCCCAGCATTTTGATAACCATGTGCCACACAAGAAAGTGACTATCTATCAATGATTTCAATCACTTCATCATCAAAGTAAACCCCAAGACCTTTAGAAGTAGCCTTAGAGATAGAAAATAAGTTGGCAGACATCTTAGGCACATATACATCATGTAAGATAGCATTTCCAAAAGAAACATCACCAGTACCAATCACAGGGAGAGATGAAGCATCACCAATGTGTACTGATGAAGAGATAGACTTATAGTTTTCCAATAAGGAAGAACTATTCGTCATGTGAGAGGTAGCACCACTATCGGCAATCCACTCATCCACAGTATGCGTATCAAGATCTTTGATTACGACAAGTGATGTGTCACATGAAGAAGTAGAAGACATAGCAACATATGCAATCTTGGCGTTACCGTCTTCCTTCTTGTCTTTGTTTTTGTCGTGAGAAGATGTTGATGTAGAAGAACCCTTAGATAGTTCAGCTTTTACCTTCTTGGATGCTGCCTCTTCTTAGCAAAACAACGATCCTCCGTATGGCCACTACGACCATAGAAAGTGCACTCCTTGGAAGAATCCTTTGATTTGTCCTTGTCGCCTTTGGTTGAAGAATCTTTAACATTGAAATTAGAGCCTTTACGTTGATCATTCCCCTTGCCTTTGCCTTTGCCCATTGCCTTGGCTTACAAAAGCCGAGTCCCTTTTGTTTTGCTTGCGAGTAAGGCACTTATCATGAAGAAGACCCATAGTCTCTTCAAAGGAAGGGAAAGGAACTCGAAGAAAGATGTTATCTTTGAATGATTAAAAAGAAGAAGGTAATTTACCAAGTAGCTTGTGGACCGGATTGCTTACCAATGTACCAAACTCTTCAAAGTTACCGCTTGATTCGATTGAATTCTCCAAGCTTCTCCACTATGTTGTTGGATTCGGAGATAGAAAGCTTATCCAAATCTTCTTCCAACTTAGCCATCTTAACCATTGAAAGTCTTCCATATTGCATTTGTATAGCGTGCCATAATTGTTGAGCCGTACTCCTTGTAGAGAGAAATTGAGACACAACCGATGGAGACATGCCATGCACAAGTAAAGCTTTGGCCCGTGCATCCATATAGGTTTGATATTGAGAAGGCACCATATGAGGAGAAGTGATTATAGACCACACCCCGACGCTTTCCAAAAGAAGTTGCATAAACAAGGACCAAGTGTGGTAGTTGTTTGGGGTAAGCTTTTGTGAATCGGAAAGACTTGGAAGGCTCAAAGATTGAGTGAATGGGTTAAAGGACTGATATGATTGAGTGGAGAGAGTAGTAGTGGAAGTAGTAGAAGGAGGAATCATAGTAGATGAAGTTGCCATAAAAGGCATAGATGATGTAGGGGGATATACCATAGAGGGCATAGAAGTATGTGGATAGGAAGGCATAAAGGACAAAGAAGAAAGAGTGAAAGGATCCGTAGAAGGTAATGGATATGACGGAAAAGAGAAAGTAGAAGCACCTACCGAAGAAGGAATTGCACCAACTTCCGTTGTAGTAGTTGCCGGTCCAATCATCGTAGGAGATGTAGGATCTATAGTATCTTCAAGTTTGCCTTTGTCTTTTGGAGTAGAGGACTTCCGAGATCCCATAGGGAGAGGAGGGTGGAAAAACACAAGGGAAGAAGTGTCGTACCTCCAAAAACGCAGCCAATAGATGGGCTGTCCACCAAGGAAGTATCTCTAAAATATGCACAAAGATAGTGCAAAAACGCAGCCACAAAATGCAGCCGATATATGAACCAATAGACTCCGTAGAAACCACCAAAAGAGGGCTGAGAATGTAGCCTTAGGTAGAAGGAGTATGGAGGAGTTGATTGTCCACAAAAATGCAAACACAAAGTGTGTAGCAAAGTGGAATTTTCAGCCGGTAGAAAGGTGTAGAAAAGAGGATGAATATGTACCTCAAAACACCATGAAGAGGGCTAAAGTTGATGATGAAAACGCAGCCAAGAAATCTCTCCACAAGAAGCCTCCAAAAAAACGCTATCGCATGTAGGGAAAACTAGTTGGCAATGTTTTCACCGCCGCAAGTAGAGTTGTAGGACTCGGATTGAAGTGCTTTAAAAACACACTTGTAGAGGATGGTAAGGGGCTGGTTTGAAGCCTCTTGCATCATTGAATGAGTGCAAGGATGATGAGTAAGGCCTTCTGCAAAAAACACAAGCAGAAATTCTACATGCACGCAGTCTGCGAAGAATAACTCAAAAACGGTGAGGAATTTGCGAAAACTTTCTTCTGCAAAGTTGTAGACCACGATGATTCCAGTAGGTCATGCGGACACAATCCTCAAAAACGCATTCGTTTAGTAGATAATCAACGAATGAAAAACGCAATTGAAAACGGGGTTGTTGAAGAGGACTAGAGGTAGAGAGGAAGAAGGATAAGGAGGCTCTATGTGCGCCACCACCTTGCTCTGATACCATGTGAGAAAGAAGAGATGAGAGAAGAGACAATGTACTCAAGAACTCATCAATGAACCACTAGCCAACTTCATTAGAAATGAACTACAATGCCTCATATATATAGGAAAGTTCCTCCACCCTTTTCTCCACCCAAAAATGTGTGTAAATAGGAAAAAAATGGAAATGAATGCTATAAATCCCAAAAATGCCTAGAGGCTAAAGAGTGTGCCATTAGCATGACACCATCTGGAGATGACACCTTTCCAACACTTACGTCATTGCATGTTGTGTCCTGCATAATTTCTTGCTAGAACATGTGGGTGACGATGAAGGGGAGGAACATATTGATCCCCATCTCAACAACTTGCCTCTCCCTCGAACAACAAGACAAGAGCGTATACACAAGCAGCAGATGCGTAACATTTTGTATCGAGAGTGGCGCACAAGATATGGAGTGCTTCAAAGAGAGAGGTGAATGAGAGGACTTCAAGTGTATAAATTATGGAAGACAGTTCCAAAATGTTTAGAGAAAAAAACTATTTAAAAATCCTTGGGAAAGAATGTAAATAGAAATCCATACAATTACATAGCTTCAAACTCTAGTTGCCTCCATTCCCAGCCAGAAGCCGGGCGATTTACAATTGTGTTTCCATAGCCTTTTCAACCCGTGCTGTTTCAGCAACAATTCGTTGAAGCTCAATCTCCTTCATAGCATCTGTAAAGCCTTCCTTGAGTTCAACGGCAAGAGATGAGCCAGCTGAAAGCCTTCTCTTCTTCTTGTTCCGTTGGCCTCATACTTGCTCTCCATCTACACCAATGTTTGGACTAGGGCCATTTGTGGGAGATGG
>NC_141046.1:67969394-68159394 GCF_041138505.1 Cibotium barometz
CTTGTTGCAACACAAATGTCTCTTCTGTAATGCTAACATGGTCTTTAAGGTCCTGCAAGCTTACCTCACATACTAGTGTGTTGTATCTAATAGCTAGAGAGCTTTACTGTTTCCATGATGGATTACTAAGGTAAGGCGGACTACTTACACAACTTTTTTTGCATTTTAAAAAGCACATGATTTTTTAGAATTGTTTGTGCTTCAAGAAAGTGTTATTAGAGCGTTTCTAGTGCTTTTGAAGGCATAAGAGATCCTAACAGCACATTACCTTATGTAGATTTGTAGTCTAAGTACCTTAAAGCACTAAAAAAAGCAGTGTAAAAGCTATGTCAAGAATAGAGAGCTTTTGGGTCCACCTTATCTTGCTTTCACCCTACTACACAAGAAGGCATCTTCAAGACAAGAAAGACAAGTGCTCAAACAAGAAAACAAGCACACCAAATCGGCCTAAATAGTAGCCAAACATGTAGTAATGGTACATGAAATTTACTTAAAGGGTCTTTCAATGAACTTGATAAATATTCTATATATCATATGTATATTGGTTTATAAATACATGATAATGCTTTATTCAATGCAAAATTTATGGGAATATTTGAATATATTGTTCTATAAGATACTCATAATGTTTTTTTTTTCATAAGCGCGGTGAATTGAATTAGAATAGAACAAAAATTACATCAGCTGGAGGAAGGTAGAAACCAGACAGGGTGAATCCATACGACCAGGAATCAACCAACCGAAATCAACCAACTAGGATACAACCAGTTAAGGGACACCCCCAATTAAGAAGGGCAAGGCCATTGCCTCCCCCAAGGCATACCTCTCCAAACCCACTTACCTTGATCTCGCTACCATCCTTGACCCAAATGCATTCAAGACCCTATTCCACACCCACCTTAAAAATGATACCTTTAAGGTCAATATACACAACAAAGAGTTGTAATAGCATTTGAAGCAGCTTGCCACCATTAGGAAAAAAGTGACCAAGTTGGGCATAGGGCCAATGACTGAAAGCCTCCCATGGGGAATCAATCCACCCATGGTGAAGGAGTATTTTTCTAGCTATCACAAAAACAACAACGACCAAGCCACTCTCCTTAATGGCTCTGCTAAAACCATTGCTGCTCTTGACTTGGGGGTTTAATTAATGTAAATGTAACATAGCATGTTAGGGCAAGAGTGGTATTTTTGAATAGGTGGACTTACATGGCATAGGTGGACTTACATGGCATAAAGACATATAAAAAATATCCGTGTAGTGTAGATTATGTACTTAGATCTACCAACAAGGGGTAAAATTTCAGAATCAGAATATGTAAACATATAGTAGGGGTGTATAAAAAGTCTAGGAAAACGTACAAATTTTAAAAATAAGGCTAGTTTACATGTGTCCTCTTGCACGTGTTTAGTGTGTTCTTTTGAATTTTATCACCTAAAAATATTAAAAATTCATTTTAAATAGTAAATGTACACAAAAAAAGAAAATTTTTAAAAATAGCATTTTTAGTTAAAGTATCGCTAGGGTATATTCTTATATCTAGATTATAGGTGTAGCTTGAGTATCTCAAGTCAGGGCATGGTCACCTAGTTTGGCTACAGATTTTCAAGGGGGTCCTACTACTAAAAAAAAACTACCTCCTTATATATAGAGATACATGATATCTTGAACCTTCTTTGGGAGGTTCGAGAGGATCTCATTCAAGAGTAGATTCATTGCATTATACTTTATGACGTTATTGTATGTGTATTTATGGGACGACAAAGGCAAGTGCGTTGCCTATTAGGATCTCATCCAAGAGTAGATTCACTACATGTTACTTTATGGCATTATTGTATGTGTATTGATGGATGGAAAAGTAAAGTGCGTTACCTATTAGGAATTGGCTCATTTTCAAGTGCTTCTTGGCCATGTTTAGATGATGGACTTGAAACAAATAGGTGAGATGTCAGTGGTGGAGGGTGGCCTACTTCTTGTTCCTCCCTTTGGCTTCTTTGGTGAGCACATTAGGTGTCATGTTGGCCTTGTAGTGCCAATGCCTTTTTTCCTATAAATGGTCCCAAAAAAACACTGCCAAGAGAGTACAGTCATCTCCATGCTAGAAGACAAGAAAGTAGCATAAGAAAGATACCTTCTCTAGCTTGTGTGAAGCTAAAGGCACCCATGCCACCGCCATTGCAAAACTGCCAAACTTAGAAGGACTTCTTGCAGTGGCTTAGGCAACCAAGGTTAAACTTGATGAGCACTTGCATGCCCTCAAGGGGCAAGTCCATGACATGGGACAAGAGATTGAAGGCCTAACTAGAATGGTAACCACCACACTCACATTGGCAATGGATGAACTACAAGAAAAACAAGGCAGCTTTCTAGCCCGACAAGTAGAATGGCAGCTAGATGCTGCCAACAACAAGCCCAAGGCCCAACACATCCATGATGCCAACATCCAATCTTTGGCTTATTTACGAAAAGCTACTCCCTGAGATTGTTAATCCTTGTGAGGAATTAAATCTGCCTCATTTATATACTCAAACTCAAACATCTATTGATAAGTCCTATCCGCATAGTTTTTTGGTATCTATTGTTTTTCAACTCTATTGGACTGATACCAGGGTTTTGCATTCACAATTTGGCTCATGATGAAGGGTAACCCTAATGACCTTTCTTTTGATGAGTTAGTTGGAGTGCTCTTACAAGAAGATCTTGACAAACCACATGTGAGAGATCATGCACTTGTTCCAATCAAAAAGATATAAACAAAGCCTTTTCTCAAGGTGGCTATAAGAAGCCAAAGACAAAAGCGGCCCAGCCTTTTGGACAGGATGTCGAGAAGGGGGGTGATAAGCCTAAGAAGAAAGGAAAATGCAACTACTATTGGAAGCGAGGCTATTACATCAATGAATGCAAAAAAAAGGCTAGAGGAGAAGAAGAAAGAGTTAGGCATGGCTATTGTGGTAGATGCATCAACATCAAGTGTAAAAAAAAAAGGAGTCAGCAAATTATGCATACTTTAATCTCTTGCAAAGTAGTTGAAAAAGTCTATGAAAAATCAAAGCTTATTTAACTTTGTTTGTCATGCAAGGTGACAAAGTTAGCTTTGTGTTGAAAATGGATGAGTGTTAGATTGTGAAAGGAAAGAGGATAGAGCGAATGAGTATCACACTCATGAATGAGGCTATGGCATATGCAAAAAGTTCAAAGTTATCGTCTTTTCTCAGTGAAGACACATTTGAGGGGACTACTGAGATCAACCAAACTCCTGATAGGGAGAGGATTTGCAAGCTAGACCTTCCCTCATATAGTGTCCAATCTGAGAAAGAGATATGGTGGCTTGGGGCATTTGAAGTACCAAAAGCGACACATGAAGTTCTTGCTTGGATGTTTGATAGGATACCCTGGATTACCATTGTCCTCAAAGCACAGATTCAGGGAGAAAAACTTGAGGTAGAGGGCAAGGGCACTTATACAGTAGATTGGCATTTGGGGAGTGAACTTAAGACAGTAAAGTGCTTCCCAAATCCTTGTCCGTGGTGCATGAGAATGGTGAGGAAAAATAAACAAAAGTCGGGAAAGAAGAGGATGCTTGAGAATCAAGATATTGAGCACGACCCCATGGACGATGCTGGCAACTGGGTTGGAGGTGTCTTGTCTGCCAACATGCTAGCTGTGCCAAACAGGCATTTGAGAGACCTAGAATGGAATCCTATAATTCCATTTGACCTGAAGAATGTCCACTTCTGTACACTGCATGCATTCATGCGTGTGTTTAATCGTTTGCTCAAGTGTCACATAGATTATGCATTTACCATGCAAGGCAAAGAACGACAAGAAGAAGCTATTCATAAAGTAGAGCAACTACTCAACTCAATTGGGTGCCATGGTGGTAATGTGCAGATTATTGTTAACAAAAAGACCTCTGGCATGAATCATGAGGTTGCACAACATTGGTATAGCTAGGTTACTAAGCTATGCTTGTCTTAGAGAATCTAGTTGTGAATGATAGCTCTAAATCTCCCATGGTTTACCTCTGGAAATATTCAGACAATTGAAACTAGAGCATAACGTTATTCTCTAAGGTTAAGCCAAAAGCATTGATCTTGGTTCGAGATCAGTCACCCTTTCTGTAGTACAAATATGTTTAAATGCAGCTAGATGGCTACAGGGATCTCCCAATCCATCAAACTTTGAAATCATCTTGGCTATGAGAGAAGGTCTTATCCTAGGATGACTATATTTCGTTTCCTCTTAATCCACTAATTGGTCTCATAAATTTCGGAATGGCATCAATATTTCATCTTATTTCTTGGATTTAGTTAACCTAGGCAAAAAATGCAAAAATGCTAATGTACACTTAATGTCCTAATTAATCTAATGTTAATGCTTGTAGTCATGATGGAATCTACAAAGCGGAGAGATAACTTACCTCAATCACACCCATGAGAGCTTGCTCATAGCCATGATGGAATCTACTAAGTGGAGAGATAACTTACCTTACACTCTTGAGAGCTTGCCCTTCATTCCACCACTCCCATGAGACAAAAAATGAACAAATTAGGTAACATAAACTCATAGCCATGATGGAATCTACTAAGTGGAGAGTTAACTTACCTTACACTCGTGAGAGCTTGCCCTTCATTCCACCACTACCATGAGACAAAAAATGAACAAATTAGGTAACATAAAATACAAAAGAGGTTAAGGTTAGAAGCAAAAACCTATTCTAATCACACAAATCTACTCCTAATCACACCAATAACACGATCAATCACATAATGTAACTCTAATCCTACACTAGAACACATTTCCTCAACATTCAACCAAGGATTTACATCCAAGGGCAAAATAGAGTGGGAAAAATAGAAGACTTTTAAGAAAAAATAAAGCTCTACTTCCTTATCTCATCCAAGACTAAATTGATCCAGTGTAGCAATGCCATTTGTTCATATCCAGAACCTTCTTACTCTCTAGCAAGGAATCATAGTGCTCATGGTTAGACCACTTATCTTAGATTATGAAAGTGTCAATCCCTCTGGTTTAAGCCCTTCCTCTACTCTCTAATCAACTAAGATCCTTCCAAAAGGCAATGGTTAAGCTTTAACATCTATATTCAAGTCTAACAAACCACAAAAAACTCAAAAGACTAGGCCAAACAATTGTCAAATAAGCCCTAAGCCCCATCATGCACTACATGGAATTCATACCCCCAAGTATGCCTATTTTATAAAATTCAAATCCTTGAGCCTATTTCATAAAAGAATCCATAAGTTTCGCTATGGGTGAGCCGTGAGACCACAAGTCATGAGTCCACAAGTTGTGACTTTGTAAGATGTGAGCCTAGAAATGAGCCTACCAAGGTTACGTGAGTTTAGCTCATCAGACCTAGGTCAGCCAATTTCATACAACAAAGGCCCTTATCATCCAAAAAAGATCTCATGAAAGGAACTATGATTTCCATGATCTTGAGTTGCTTGCAATAGTGAATGCCCTGAAGCTTTGGTGACACTATCTCCTCGGCCAGAAGTTTACCTTGGTGTTAACCCTTTTCGTGCATCTGAAATTCCTACCTCCAACCTAGGATTAGTTCACATTATGCATGGCCATGGGGCCCAATGTTGTATTAAAATCCAACCATAAGCCTTATACCACACTTAAGTTATGGGCAATTGGGCAAAGCCCATTTGTATATGTATAACTTTTGATATTGTGAATGGAAAAATTCAATCATTTCTCAACTACAAAGATTTCTTCTTCGCTCTTGAGCTCTTCCTTCTTTCTTGGATGGTTTTAGGATGCATGCTTATGTGTGTGTGTGTGATTAGAATACGTTAAGGGTGCATGTTTGATAGCATAAGTTAGATTGTGATTGAGCAAGCATGGAGAAGAGGGAGGTTCAAGCTTTCTAGCTTAACCATCACCTTCTCGAAGAATTGTCTAGGATATTGAGAGTAGAGGAAGAGCTTAAATAAGAGGGATTGACACACCTCTTGGCCTCTTTTTCCTCTCCAATATAGGAATTTCCATGATCCAAGACAAGAGGTCTAATCACTAACACTATGGTTCCTTGTTGCTAGAGAGCAAGAACACTCTTGACATATGAACAAATGGTGCCACTGTCTTAGGGGACAAATTAGTCTCTTGAATGAGTGTTATTCCTTTTCCATACACTTTTTGTAATCCCCACCCTAGCGTAGATATTTCACATTGTATGTGGCCAAAGGCCCACCTTTATAATGAAATCCGACCATATAAGGCTTTTATATGTAAAGGGAACATGTTTTGGGCACCCCATAAGTGTGGGTAGGCTAGGCAAATCCACTTGTATACAAGTGACTTATGAGGGTGTGTAAGGTCACTTTTCATATTATAATTTACTATTGAGCTCAAGCTTAGAAGCTCATGCTACCTTTTATGATAGAGGTTTTCAATCTTGCAACCGACCATAAGAGCTTGGAGGGAAACTTCTGCCAGGATGATCTCAATATGTGCCAGAGGAGATGGATGCAAACTCTACAAGAGTTTTATTTCAAGATTAAATATAGGCTAGGAAGGGAGAATGTGGTTGTAGATGCCCTCAATAGGAACCCTTGCTTGTTGCAATCACTATGGTCACTAACTCCCTGTCAAGATAAGTAAAGAAAAATATAACTTAGGATAACTTCTTCTCACCCATCATTGCCTTTCTTGAGTATGAGAGCAAGACTCTTCTTGAACTAAGGAAAGTTCAAGGGTATAAGGTTGAAAAGGATGCCTGTATTATAATAATCGGCTATGCATTCCAAATGTGGATGAGCCAAAGAGAAAAAAATTGACAAAATCTCATGATAGTTTGATTAAGGTTATGTAAAGAAAAATATAACTTAGGATAACTTCTTCTCACCCATCATTGCCTTTCTTGAGTATGAGAGCAAGACTCTTCTTGAACTAAGGAAAGTTCAAGGGTATAAGGTTGAAAAGGATGCCTGTATTATAATAATCGGCTATGCATTCCAAATGTGGATGAGCCAAAGAGAAAAAAATTGACAAAATCTCATGATAGTTTGATTAAGGTTATGTAAAGAAAAATATAACTTAGGATAACTTCTTCTCACCCATCATTGCCTTTCTTGAGTATGAGAGCAAGACTCTTCTTGAACTAAGGAAAGTTCAAGGGTATAAGGTTGAAAAGGATGCCTGTATTATAATAATTAGGGCTTCACAGCGATTGAGCTAGGGCTTTCACAGCGATTGAGCTAGGGCTTTCACAGCGATTGAGCTAGGGCTTTCACAGCGATTGAGCTAGGGCTTCACAAACGATTGAGCTAGGGCTTCACAACGATTGAGCTAGGTTTCACAGCGATTGAGCTATGCATTCCAAATGTGGATGAGCCAAAGAGAAAAAAATTGACAAAATCTCATGATAGTTTGATTGAGGTTATGTAAATCCCTATATATTAATAAAAATGAGTTTCTTTTGGCTTGGAGTCAAAAGGGATGTTTTGCGCCATGTGTGCCAATGCTTAGTGTGTCAGAGAGTCAAGATGCCTGGAAAATTACACCCATTGGATGTCTTCTAGATGAAGTGAGAATATAGAAGCATGGATTCCATTATCGAGTTGTGCCACCATTCAACTTAGGATATGATTCTGTCTTTGTGGTGGTGGATAGATTAGCCGACATTGCCCATCTGTTTCCCACCACCAAAAAGACTTATACTACATTGCCCATCTCTTTCCCACCGAAAAGACATACTACATTGGATGTCGCCAGAGTATTCTTAAAGAATATAGATAAGCCAACATTCCCCATCTATTATCCACCAACATTGCCCATCTGTTTCCCCCACCAAAAAGACTTATACTACATTGGATGTTGCCAGAGTATTCTGAAAGAAGATATTTAGATTACATGGGTTACTTAGAAGGATTGTGAGTGATAGAGATACCAAATTTACTTCAAGGTTTTGGATCACCTTCTTCGAGGCAATAGGTACTTGTTTGGATCTTAGCATTACCTATCAAGGTTTTGGACCACCTTCTTCGACGTAGCAGTAGGTACTTCTTTGGAGCTTAGCACTACCCAGAGAGACCAATTGGTCAAATCGAGAGGGTAAATCAAGTAATTAAAGATATCCTTTGGCCAGGAGCTTAAAAGATGGATGAATTGTTGAAATATACAAGTGAATAGGGTGTGTGTGGGAACAAGCTCTTGGTTAGAGTCTGTAAAAAAGGAGATGTAATTGTGAAAGAATCTGTGAAAAGGTTAGAAGAATCTACTGGGAGAGAATAATGGGTAGCATGAGGGAATTTAGGAGTGTGGAGATATTCTGGGAGATATTCAGGGAAAAGAGAAGAGGTGGAGAGAATCAGGCAAGAGGTGGAGATATTCTGGGAGTGAATCATGGAGAAATCAAAGGGATTTGATGCTTGATGTAAACACTATAAATTGAGGCATAGCCCTAATGAGAATTTGCTGGTTTTTGAGTATCCATGCCTACATTAATCTATTTGTTAATTATTCACTAATTACGTCTTAATTATTTCTTAATCACTTTGTTAATCATGTTGATTCTAGATTATCCCTAGTTTTCGAGATGAGGACATCTCAATTCTTTAAGTGGGGGAGGATGTTAGATCCCTCTCCCTAAGGTAAGTCGTCAGAGATCGTTCACCCCTCCCTAGGTGGGAGAGGATGTTAGATCCCTCCCTAAGGTAAGTTAGAGATTGTTCATCCCTCCCTAAGTGGGGGAGGATGTTAGATCCCTCCCTAAGGTAAGTTAGAGATCATTCATCAATGTAAGTGCCTTGTAAAAAGGAAAATTATTTTTCTTGAGAGAGAGAAAGATAATTGATGAAGAGAATAATAAAACGGGAATTTTTTTTAATCCCAGGGTCTCTCAAAGAAGGGAAGCATAATGCAAATTAGTAATCAGCCACTTAAGATTTTGAGCCTAAGCTGATAGAATATGTTGATTGATTGGTCTATTAATATTAAAAGCGTAAGTTTTAGAAAATACCTTCATTTTTCCAATAAAAAGTTTAGAGAGAGATAATAAATCTAGAGAGAGAAAATGGAAAATTAAAAAAGTGTCTAAAGGGAAACTGTTATTTTAATCCCTAGACTCCATACATGAAAATAGATCTCAGTTTAAAATCTGTACGAGTGAGATTTTTAAGAAACAAGAGTGGGACGTCGCCCAAAAAGTAAGCCAGGAATGTGCAAAGTCTCGAAATAATCATCCAACACCCAAAAGGGACCATATAACCACTATGAGAAACCACCCGCACATATTAATAAATAATTATGTTTGAATAAAGCAAACAACGTGTGTGCAACCTGGGAGTACAAATTTGACCAAAATTGGGTAAAAGCAATGGTCATGTGTAGGCCCGAGGAAAAAATAAAAAGATCCACATAAGTAATAAGCCAAGGAAATGTTAGGCAAAGATAAACCCAAAAACCTTAGCAAAATCACAAGGTTTCTAGAAACCTTAGTTTGACAAGTCTTTGAGTAAAGTTTGGGAAATTACAAATGAACAAGGCAAACGGGGATAGCTCTAGGATTTTTCTAAAATTTATCACAACAAAAGTGAAAAATACTAATTTCTCTTGATGTTGAATTAATGGAGCTATCTAGTGTTTATAGCATTATTTATTTGAACATTATAAATGTTAGGAAAAATACCAAGGCAAGTAATGTGAGTATGCATGACACAATTTCTGGAAAAAAAAAATTGCCCCCCCAAGCTGAAATTGGAGCTAATTTATGGCCCCCTTGTGTGAGGTGCTTGAGATGTCGGGCTTACAATAAAGCCCAAGTTGGTCCCTATTAAAGGATGGGTGTCTAGGAAACCAAACTAAGGTACCAATCCTAGAAATGGCTAAACTCGGATCTCAAATGGTGACTACAAGGATTGATTTTTAACTGAGCGATCTTTGTAAAATGTTTGCCAAGTTACTATATATATATATATATATATGAATGACTTTTTATGTTGATAATGCATCAAATGGTGATCCTAAGAGATATGTGCACTAAGAGAGGTCGCAACTCCATAACTTGTGTAGTATTGTTGACCACCATGAGTCAGGGCCAGCCTTTCCTCGGTTTGTCTCATTGAGGGCTATGTTGGCATTGGGTAGTGGTTTCACCATATGACTGGTGTTGGAATTAGGGTTGCAGGAATGCACACACAACTTCAAGAAGATGAGGAAGCTTGAGCACAACACAGTAGTGTATTATGAGTGCCAAAAATGAAAGATAACAAGCCCTAGAAGATAATGGGCGTATATACAATGCACGGGGGAAAAAACCTCCTAGTGAGGGAAAAAGTGCCCCGGCGGTCCTAAGTGTGTTCACACACATCACTACTATAATATGGTAACAAATCCCCCCTGGAGTGATGCGGTGAACAAGAGCTAGCACTCATGTATAGGGAAGTGTCTAGCTATGTGGACGAATCCACAAAAGGGAGTAAGCCCAAAGCTTTGCGAAAAGCTTCGAACTTCTCACGAGGCAGAGCCTTTGTGAAAAGGTCTGCAAGGTTATCCTGTGTTGGCACATAAGCCAAACTGATCTCTCCTGCAGAGAGTCTCTCCCTGACATAATGGTAGTGCACCTCAATGTGCTTCGTACGAGCATGGAACACTGGGTTCCGCGCAACTGCCAATGCGCTCTGACTGTCAGTGAAGATGGTGGTGGCAGATGGCTGCCCAACACCCAAATCAGCCATAAGGCGTCTGAGCCACACACACTCAACCGTAGCTGTGAAAGCTGCCCTGTACTCAGCTTCACAACTAGAAGTGGCCACAGTAGGCTGCTTCTTGCTCAACCATGATATGCATGAGCTTCCAAGCATGAAGCAAAAACCACTCGTGGACACGCGTGTGTCATAACAACCAGCCCAGTCAGAATCTGAAAAAACATGTAAATCTGGCGGCAATGATCCCCCCTTGGGATAAAACAACCCAAGATGCCGAGTACCACTCAAATAGCGAAAGATACGCTTCACTGCCTGCCAATGCTTAATGCCTGGGCTATGCATAAATCTGCTCACCTGTGAGACTGCAAACTGAATGTCTGGCCTCGTAATGCATACATAAATGAGGCAACCAACAGCTGTCTGATAGAGTGTGACATCAAAGTGATCTCCAGCATCATGAAGACTCAACTTCAAACCTGTCTCCATTGGAGTAGCAATAGGCTTGCAGTCTTCAAGGCCAAATCTCCGCAACAATGTTTCAATATACTTTGTCTGACACAAAGCAATACCTCCATCACACTGCTTAAATTGTATCCCCAAATAATGATGCAAATGCCCCAAATCTGACATCTCAAAAGAGGCATTCAAATCAGCCTTAAAATCAGCAATATGACTCTCATTTGGTCCTGTGAGCAGCATGTCATCGACATAGAGAGCAATGATTAGATGTACACCATCCACACGTTTAACATACAAAGTGCTTTCTGTTGGACTATTCTGAAACCCATGTGCAGTCAAATATGCATGTATTTTTTCATACCAAGCTCGTGGAGCTTGCTTTAAACCATATAAAGCCTTTTTTAACCTGCACACTTTGTTTTCCTGCCCTCTTTGAACAAAACCACGAGGCTGCGATACATACACCTCCTCATGCAAATCTCCATTTAAGAACGCAGTCTTTATGTCCAGCTGATGTACATTCCAACCATTATGAGCTGCTAATGCACAGATGCTACGAACAGTGGTCATACGACATGTGGGAGCAAAAGTCTCATCAAAATCAATGCCCTTCTCTTGAGCATAACCTTTTGCAACAAGCCTAGCCTTATGGCGATCCACTGTGCCATCAGGCTTACGCTTCAATTTCTAAACCCACTTAGTGCCAATGGCCTTCTTGCCAGGGGGCAAGTCACATAAAGACCATGTACCATTCTTCATAATAGCATCGTATTCTGCTTGCATAGCAGTCATCCAATTTTCTGAACTTTGTGCCTCATCAAATGAAACAGGCTCACTTTCATCGCACATACTAGAAACAGCCAATGCATAACAATCTGACGCATAAGAGGCACCATGAGAGCCAGAACGAGTGCGACTAGACAAAGGGGCATCCAACTTGCTGTCACGCAAAGTCTGCACCAGCCATCTAGGCATGTTCCTAGAGCCCTCAATCTCTTGTCTCTCATCCTCAAGTGCATCATGCACATCTGCATCAGATATAGGCTGATCTGTGCCATCATTTAAAACCTGCATAGGCTGAAAAACTGCCTCATGAGGTATTGCACTTGACTGTGCACCACTGAAAAGAGGCAACAATGTATCATAGACATCACGTGAGCTGATATCTGTCTCCTTAGTACATGAAACCAAGGGCTGAACTGCATCTTCCACAAATACAACATCACGGCTAACCAAAATGCGCTTTGTCTGTGGATGATACAAACGATAGCCTTTGCTCTCAGCACTATATCCAACAAAAATACATTTGACAGCTTTGTCATCCAATTTTCTGCGATGTTGCACAGGCACTAATGCATATGCCAGGCAACCAAAAACACGTAAATGGCCAACAGATGGCTTGCGGCTATGCCAAGCCTCATATGGAGTGACAACCTGTAATGCTTTGGTGGGACACCTGTTTAGTACATAAGTGGCACACATGACAGCCTCAAGCCAAAAACCATGTGGTAGACTTTGACTCTTAACCATACATCTTGCCATTTCCATGAGAGACCTGTTTTTTCTCTCAGCCACACCATTTTGCTGTGGTGTATACGGCACTGTACATTGGTGTTTTATCCCACGCTCAGCCAGAAATGCATTAAATTCTGAAGACATATACTCCCCCCCTCGATCTGAACGGAGGGTGCCCATCTTACTTTCTGACACATTTTCAGCCATAACCAAAAACTGTTTGAAGCACAAAAACACTTCGGACTTTGCCTTCAAAGGATATACCCATGCATGCCTGGTAAAATCATCAATGAAAGTCACGAAGTAAAGGTAGTTTCCAAATGATGGAGTTTGCATGGGACCACAAACATCACTGTGAACAAGCTGCAATCTGCGTTCAGCTCTCACTGATCCATCTTTGGGAAAGGAAGCACGCTGCATTTTACCCAATATGCAGCCCTCACAAACATGCTTGACAGGTGCCTCAAGCTTAGGCAAAGAAGACACCATTTCAGATTTCTGCAGGCGTAGCAAACTTGCAAAATTCAGATGACCAAAACGTGCATGCCATAGTTTTGCATTTGAAATAGCCTGCGTATCCATAATAGCACATGCTGAATCCTCTACACATTTGCCATCCATATTGAGCTTATACAGCCCTCGACATAGTGAACCAGATGCTACAATGATGTCACCACAAGAGAGATCATGAACAGTACATCTGTCATCCACAAATTTTACAACCAAACCTGTTTTGGCAAATGCGGAGACTGACAGCAGATTCTTTTTGATCCCTGGCACATACAATGCATCAAAAAGTGTAAAGGTGTTGCCATTTGCAACATTCAGCACAATCTGTCCAACTCCTTCAACGGGATAAGAGGAGTTATTGGCACAAGTGACAGTATTCCCTGTGGGAGCAGACTCAAGGAAAGTGAATAAACTGCGCTGCGAGGTGATATGCTTAGTGGCACCACTGTCAAAGTACCATACATCTGAATCTACTGCAGACATACATGTGTCATGCAAAGATGGGTCATAACTGCACTGCGCATTGAATGCCCATTCTGTATCTAGCACAACATTAGCATATTCATTGTTAGAAGGAGAGGCATCTGCAACAGCCATACCAGCCTCTTTCTTCTTAGCCTCTTTCGCAGCCAGCTTAGGACACGCTTTGATGACATGATCATTTCCCTTACAGTACTTGCAAAATGTCTTCTGTTTGTCACCCTTCTTCTCATCTTTGTCTTCCTTCTTTGGTTGCGCAGCATTTGCAGATTTCTGCTTACTAGAAGAAAAGCCAGCTTTACCTTTCCCGCTTCTCTGACTAGCAACGAAAGCTTGATCTGCGACACGCATAATATTCCTGTTTTGCCTTGACTGGTCTTCTTGCAGCAAAACAGAAACTAACTCCTCAAATGATAAGGCATTGGGATTGCCTTTCATCATCAAGCGAAGAGTGGAAGCAAAACCCTGATAAGAATCTGGTAGACCATTCAAAACAGTCTGCACAAGTGAACTGTCTGACAGGATTTCATCTGCAGAAATGAGCTGCTCTTTGAAATCCTTGATCTTTGTCAAAAAGCTATCCATAGAATCACCTTCGTTCATATGCTCACTCTCCAACTGTTTTCGGAGATAAGCAACACGAGCCTCATTTCTTGCCTGATACAATGTGGCAAGTACATCCCAAGCATCCTTAGAAGTCCTGCAGGAGCGAATATGTGGGATAATGGTACGTTTGACAGACAGCGCAATCAAGGCATGAGCCTGCGCATCTCTACCATCCCAACGAATCTGCTCTGCTGAAAGTGGTGGTTCTCGAACAGCTGCTACAGCACTTGTGCCTGCACCATCATCAACAGTACCTGTTTCTGATGTGTTTGCAGCATTCCCAGCCACAATAGGACGTGCATCAATACCCTGCACAATGTTCCATAACCCCTTTGCTACCAATACATGTCGCATCATATATGCCCACAATGGATAGTTGGTGCCATCCAACTTATCCTCAGCAGCCAACATGCGGAATACATCATTGTTGTCAGCCATGGCCAATGACTGTACTACTAGATGTAAATGCTGTCTGTAAGAGGTAAACCTGTATAAAATCGACCTGTGCTATGTAGCACAGCCCAAAACAGAAGAATGGGCACCTGTCCTGCAGATTTTAATCTTGACAGAAAATCTGCACAGTAGGACGATTTTGCCTGCGCAGTACTTGGAATGCAAAAACGGAGGGCGAAACGACTTCAGATCAAAATTCTGAAACGAACATGCCCTACGGGCTTTCCCACGGCATATACTAACCTGCAGACGCTCGTGAAACCTCGTCGCAATCGGAGGAGATGAAGCGGCAGGTGCCGGTGATGCTGCCCGGGAGGAGGAAGCCTGCTCTGATACCAATTGTTGGAATTAGGGTTGCAGGAATGCACACACAACTTCAAGAAGATGAGGAAGCTTGAGCACAACACAGTAGTGTATTATGAGTGCCAAAAATGAAAGATAACAAGCCCTAGAAGATAATGGGCGTATATACAATGCACGGGGGAAAAAACCTCCTAGTGAGGGAAAAAGTGCCCCGGCGGTCCTAAGTGTGTTCACACACATCACTACTATAATATGGTAACAACTGGCTGCTGGTTGAGACCTCCTGGGGGTAGGTGTGTGCTGAACGGATCCACTTATTGAGTGTTTGGAGATCAGCCAGTTGGATGGGGTCTCGGTTAACATATGGATCTAGAAACAATTAAAAGAGAATCCATAAAATAAACCCAAGATTATGGGTACTTTCCACATCAAACCCAAAAACTTAGAAAAACTCATGAGGTAAAATACTCATTAGGTTGCTCTCATTAATCAAGGAGTACGGTCTTTCTTGTTGAGCCTCAGGGAGCCACTACTCATGAGGTAAAATACTCATTAGGTTGCTCTCACTAATCAAGGAGTACGGTCTTTCTTGTTGAGCCTTAGGGAGCCACTACTAGTGGAGAGATCTACTTGTGAGATTTAAAGGGAAAAATTATTAAGGTTGCAAATTAAACATCTAGAGGAATCTCTTGCATTTCTCTACTAGGAAATTTTTCTAGTGGAACCACGAAAAGTCATCAAGATAGCCAATGGTAGAGACAATTGTAGGAGAGGCCCCAAGTGAAGATTCTCTACCCCAAGGTGAAGACTTTGGCTAGCTAATTAAAGAGCTACATGACGGGGTAGGGGTCTAACAAAAGTTAAGCTCTCTCTTGTGGGAATTGATAGTTTTCAACATATCATAGTAGCAAGTGCTCTCTTCATTCACACCCTTAAAGAGGTACAAGTCATCATTTCTAGTATGCCTCTATTCAGAGTGCTCTCTTCATTCACACCCTTAAAGAGGTACAAGTCCTCATTTATAGCATGCCTCTATTCTTCAGAGTGCTCTCTTTATTCACACCCTTAAAGAGGTACAAGTCATCATTTCTAGTATGCCTCTATTCCCAAGCCACCACCTTTTGATCCTAAACGGTTTACTTTAAACTTAGTTGAGAATGTAAACATAAGCAATCTCCTTGCCACCCAAAGTGGCATAACATGTGCATGTCCTTTTAGGAATAATGTTCATGGTTCCAAGGATATGTATCCTCATCAGATTTGACCAAGCCAATGGTGTAAGGCAATCTTTCCCATAAAGTGTTTTGAATGGACTCATTCCAATGCTGCAATGACATGAAGCATTATATTCAAACTCTACTAAATGTAGGTAGCTCATCCATCTCTTGGGTTCTTGCCCATATTAGGATCAAAATATAACTTTGATCACCTGGCTTTACCCTTTCGATTTGGGTATTTGTCTTAGGATGATAGTAGGTAGTACTAAGATCTAGAAGTCTAAAACTTAAGTGAACCTTGAATCTCTCCTTCAAGAAGACCTTAGCAACATATAATGTTGTGTATGTCCTCTCAGTGGGGATTAGACAGTCAACTTTTGTTAATGTATCCACCAGTACAAAGATGGAGTCATACTCAAAATTTACTGGGGCAATCGTGTGACAAAAACCATACTTGTCCAAGGGGTGTAGCTGTATAGGCATCTTTACTTTTTCTCTACTTTGGCTCTTTAACAAACCATGCATTGATGCACATGTACAACACATCCTTCTTAATTCCAAGCCAAAAGAAACTCCTTTTTACTGACATGAAGGCTTTTATGTAGGTACCCCGTAAATCATACTATCATGTGCTTTAGTCTAGATCTTCATCTTTATCTCATGCACATTGGGGATAGATAGATAATTATTGAAGTATAGGCATCCTTCCTCCAGCTTGTACCCTTGTACTTTATTTTTCTCTTGGGGGTTTTACTATCCTGATTGACTTAAGGCAATTATGGGTGCAAAGAGACCATCATGTCCGAACCTTTCTCTAACTTCCCCTATCAAGGTTTTGGTGATCATAGAGATTTCTAGCAAGGAGACTTTTTTGCTAAGGGTGCCTACTGCCGCCACCATATTTTCCTTGCTTGGTCTATACTTATTTCAAAATTGAATTCTTGAAAAGTCTACATCCATCTCCTCTAGTGATCATTAAGATGACCCTAAGTGAAGATCCATTATAACCTCTTATGATCGGCCTCATCGAGGTGAATCTTTGGCCTAAGAGGTAATGTCTCCATAATTTTAGGGCATAGACCATGATAGGCAGCTCTAGATCATGGACATCATAATTCTTCTCATGTGATCTAAGCTTCCTAGAGGGCTTGGTGAAGTCTAGTAACTTAAGGACATGACTTGTTACCAGAGAAGCTTTCAATTTGTCAGAAGCATTCTAAGACCTGGGGGACTATTAAAAATGAGAATCCTTTTTCAACAAGGTGGTTAATGGAGAAGCTACCTGGGCAGATCGAGGTATGAAGTTTCTATAGCATCCTGTCAGCCCTAAGAATCATTAGACTTCCTTTATTGTATTGAGTTCAAGCTAGTTGATTATTGGTTGAACTTTTACAAGGTCAGCATATATATGATCTTTTGAGACAAAAAAAACAAGATATTCCACTCGATCTGTAAAGAAAGTGCACTTGCTCTTTTTGGCAAAGAGGTTATACTTCCTTAGAACTTCTAGTACCTTTCATTTATGCATCTCATGATCACATAAGTTCTTTGAGTATATCAGAATGTCATCAAAGAAGACTAATACATAGTTGTCTAGCTGCTCTCTTAAGATTTCCTACATGAGATGATTGAAAGTGGCAAGGGTATTAGTCATCAAAGAAGACTAATACATAGTCATCTAACTGCTCTCTTAAGATTTCCTACATGAGATGATTGAAAGTGGCAAGGGAATTTGTTGCTTCTTGATCTTGATCTAATAATACCCTGACTTTAAATCAATCTTAGAAAAGATCTTGGCACCATAAAGTCGGACAAAGAGCTCATCAATTCTGGGGATGGGGTACTTATTTTTTATCGTAAGTTGGTTTCATCCCCTATAGTCAATACATATCTTGAGTGCTCCATCCTTCTTCTTTTGGGAAGAGAACAAGTGCTCTCCATGGTGGCGACACACTGGGTTGTATAAACCCTGATTCCTATAGTTGCCTCAACTATTATTTTTTATGCACATTTTTGGGTATTAGCTCAATTTTATGGTCCATGTGGCATTTTCGAGATTCTTTTAGAAATACATCAGCAGACTTAGCATACGCACTTAGCCATTTTGGCTCTCTGGTCTCTAACTCCTTGGTCACGAGATTCAATTTGACCACATAGATGGGTTGTCTCTCAGTAGCTTAGAAGCTTTCACTACTTATAGTGAGGGAGACCCTAGGGTTCCAATTCCTTGGACCTTATTTCCTTGAAGGTCAAGAAAAGAGATGGTACCCTTATTATGACAATGAATGTCAACTTGATATTTTGAGATCCAATCCATTTCAAGGATTCCATCATAGAAACCTAGAGGTAAGACCTTGAATTTACATTCAATGGTGTTCCCATCTAAGAGAAACTGAAATGAATGGGATCTATCTCATGTCGAGTGAATAGGATTTTTCCACTTGTCAACTCAACTTTCATAGGCTTTCTTGATTTTTGTTCTAAGATTAGCTTCCTTAAACATTTTTTTAAGTAAATCAAGGACTATGGAAATCTACTACATTTTAATCGAAACCTAGGTCGCATAGTACGATGGTATTATTGAGTAGGCAAAATAGGATTAATGGCCTCAAGTACTCTATGCCTTTAGATTTAGACTCTCCCAGGGAGTATAGAGGAGAGAACTTGAGAATAGAATCCTCTTTTTGGCCTTAACCTTCCTCCTACTAATGGAATCTAGTTGACACTCTAGCCCTGGTGGGTTCTCTTTGGGGGGTTCTCTTTCCTAGAGGAGGCTTGGAAACATTCCCTAGGGGGGCTAAAGACCTCTTAAGATTTTCTCATAAGAATTGGCACTATCCAACACAAGCTTTGATACTAAATGTAAGTCCCTAACCCCTCTTTCTAGTTTTTGATTAGCCAGTGGAATTCTTTTATCTTTGGGGTAGAGAATCTTCATTTGGGGCCTCTCTTACAATTATCTTTACTAGGCTGTCCTAGCGACTCACCAAAGTTCAACAACAACAAAAATCCCTTAGTAGAGAAATACAAGTGATTCCTCCATATGTTTAGACCTCAACTTTACTCATATCAATTCCTCCATATGTTTAGACCTCAACTTTACTCATATCAATTCCCCTTTTAATATCCAATCCCATGGGTCTAGCCTTCCACCCGACCACTAGATCTATGGATCTAGTGATTTTTAATTAAGGTTGTTGGGGTTATGCCTAGGTACTAAAAGGAGTATTCTCCCAACCCCCTAGTCGGCACCGATTATTGTGGGATCATATAAAAGTATAGGCACACCACTAAAATTTAAGGCTGCACGCACACCTCAACAATTTTATTCACACGTGCTTTCCTTGTTTTTAACTTCAAACAGTCCTTACTTATTCATAAAACCATTGCAATTACCAAATCCTTGAGAATTTCTTTTTGTCATCAACCATCATTTCCTGGGCACTTTATCTAGGTTTGAATGTTCCATATAACCTACATTCCCATTACTTAAAGTCATTGGGCCTATGACCCTTATTCCAAGTGAACTGGGTGCAACTCGATTTATATGATTAACCAGGGGGTTATGTCCCCAATAAATGGTCAATCATGGCAACCACACATGGTCCCAAGTTAATAGGACTTTGATGACTTCCTAGGGAGTCCCAACCCTAGATATATGGTCATACATGTAACCACCCTTCGTCCCATGCCAATATGACTTAAGCAGCTATCCACAAGGGGTCCTAACCCCAAATAGATGGTCGAACATGGAAACCAGCCTAGGTCCCATGTCAACATAGCCCATATTGTCATACCAAGGAAGGGTCTAGCCTTAGTGGACTATCACTACTATGAGTGTGCACCCCATAGCCGACCTCTTGTGAATACCACTCATCAGGGCATTCCTAGGACACGAGGTACAACCTCAAATTCCACTCAGTGCAACTAGCAGATCCACTCAAGGTAGCTTGCATATCCACTTTATCAAATCATAACATTTTCTCATCAACAACAATTATTCTTTCAACAATCTATGTAAAACAATAACTCAAACAACTAAGCAACCCTTTTTCCTTAACTCAAAGTCATTTTTAGGGCTCCTAATTTTTACAAGCCTACACTTTCCTTTTTGAGGATTCTACTTTAGTGGGATTCCATCCTGCTAGACTCCAACAAAAATCAATCATTTACTTATTCTAAAAATATCTTTGCATTCTTTATTCTCAGGATTTTCACCATAGTTTGTGGTGGTTTTTCCCTTAAATATACCAACATTTCTCATAGAAGAAATATACCTTTTTAGAAAGAAGTAACCACAATCTCAACTTGGAACCAAACTGGCCTCGTAGGCAAATTCTAAAAGCTAAGTTGTAGGAGATTCCTTGTCATTCTTTCCTATCAGGCTTCTTGAGGTTGTAAGAGAGTCCTTGTCGTTCTTTCCTGCAAGACTTCTTCAAATTGTAAGAAAGTCAGGTTGTAGGAGATTCCTTGTCGTTCTTTCCTACGAGACTTCTTCACAAAACCAAGTCGCATGTTGGCAAAAGATAGGTTTAGTTTCACTTTATCATTGCACCATAACTATATGGCATATTCAAGTCCTTTGTACCAAGGCAGAATCACAAACCTTAGAATTAGAATTTTAATATATTTGACAAACAAGAAAAGAATGCTTGTAGTCCCCCACCTCGAAATGGAAAAAGCTTACATTGGAGGATAAGCCAACACAAGAGTTGTTGTAGAAGATTGGGATGTTGCCCTTGTTTGAATTATCTCCATGGGGAATGAGCTTGGACAAGTTTTGACATACCACACATTCATTCAACAACTGCACAAAATCATTCGTCATGAAGCTTGGGACTACTAGGCAATGAAAGGAAGATTGCCAAACTCACACAAGAATTGTTCCAGCAAACCTTTAACTTACCCGTGGTCTCCATGGAATGAGATTTCAAGAGAATCAATTAACTTGCAAAAAAGGCATCCTTTTCAAGACAGACAAGCATAAACAACATTGGGAAGGTATCATTTTGTCATTTCTCATCATGCCTTGCAAGTTGTACTACACCTACCTCTCTTTTTATAAGCCACATTGCACAACCTAGGTGGATGTAGGGCTTCTCATGTGCTTTAATAGAACTCATTTATGCCCAAATCCTAATCAAGTAAAAGAAAACTGGGCTGAGCTTATCTATGTAGAGACTAAGTGTTGAAATTTGAGCTAAATGATGAGCTATGGTGGATCAAACACTAGAATCAACATAATTAACAAAGTGATTAGCAAGTGATTAAGATGTAATTAGTGAATAATTAGCACATAGATTAATGTAGGCATGGATACTCAAAAACCAGCAAATTCTCATTAGGGCTATGCCTCAATTTATAGAGTTTACATCAAGCATCCAATCCCATTGATTTCTCCATGATTCACTCCCTGAATATCTCCACCTCTTGCCTGATTCTCTCCACCTCTTCTCTTTTCCCTGAATATCTCCCAGAATAACTCCACACTCCTAAATTCCCTCATGCTACCCATTATTCTCTCCCAGTAGATTCTTCTAACCTTTTCACAGGTTCTTTCACAATTACATCTCCTCTTTTACAGCCTCTATCCAAGAGCTTGTTCCCACACACACCCTATTCACTTGTATATTTCAACACCTCCCCTCAAGTGAATAATCCTAACACACCTGGACCCTGTATCAAGTTTCCCTCTTACTTGATAGCCCGCGACCAGTGCCTCAAGTCCCTAAACTCCATAGTCCTTGACACTCTCTCTCTCTATGTGTCCAAGGCTACTATAAGTGCCCGCGACCTTGACTAAAGTGCTCACACATACATCTACCACTTGGCCTACATCATCGGTGGCTCAGAGGTGGTTTTACTTTATTGGGGCAGGTTACATTGGGTTGTGGGTTCTCTCTCTCTCTCTCTCTCTCAGAAAAGATGATCCGACTCCACTTCTCTTGGAGCCTCCATGAAGTTTGCCGATGTCGTTCCTTCTTCACTGGGTTTGCTGTAGCAGTCTCTCGCCATGTGTCCTGGCTTTCCACATTTGTGGCAAGTGAAGGTCCTCCCTCCTACTCTGCCTCTTCCTCGTCCTCGTCCTCGAGAGAATCCTCCTCGGGTGAAGAATGCTTTTTCCTCTCCTGCTGTTGAGTCGAGCCCTTTCTTCTCTTTGCCTCTGCTCTCTTGCTCCAGTAGAGCTGCTTCTATCTCGTGTATCTTCAGTTCAGGCACATTCTTTAGTGTTGCTACAATGTTTTCATAATCTCCTTTGTCCACACTCTTCAAAAGTACAGCTAATGCTTCATCATCTTCTACCTTTTTGCCAATAGCTGCCAGCTGTTGCTTAATACTTTTATATTTGTTCAAGTGTGTGATTAAAGGTTCACTTTCCTTCATGTCCAGTTTGTAGAATTGCATTAATAGATTTATCTTGGAATTTTTTGCTTGTGTACCAAATAATTTATTGAGTTCATCCCATGCATCTTTTGCCCACTGTATCCCTGTGATATGATGAATGATCTCATCATTTAAACTGAGTGCAATAAGCCCCAATGCTTTTTCATTCCTACTCTTCCACTCATTTTCCCCTCTCTCTGGGCATTCATCTCTCCCTTCAACTAATCCCCACAGATTTTTCCTCATCAGCAAATACATGGTTTTTGTTTGCCATGTATAAAACTGTTCTCCATTAAATTTGGCTATTTCCTGTGCTGAATTCATGGTGATGTGAAGGGGGTCTTACCTCTTGATCCAAATTCAAGATTCAAGGGCAGTGTCTACCCTTTTACAACTCAATCTGGTGTTTAATAGATGATTACAATAATTTTATCAGCATAAAATCACCAGAAATTACATTAAATTGAGAGTAACCAATTTGTACGGGATGGTTGGAGTATCAAACCAACTCCGATTTGCAATCTGAAGCTTTAGGGATCTGTATCAGATACCTAATGGTTAATTTGAACCCTCAATTGCACCAAAGTATAGTGATTAGCACTGATTAATCACTGATTAGCAAATTAATGCTCTGGTTTGTGTGCAGAAAACAGAGTATGCGGGGAGCTCAGATCTGGTGCCTTCCACTTCAAATGAGCTCAAATGCTTTCAAAGGCATCAATAGCAATGAGTCTAGTAGAGGATTAAGCCAAGAAACACAAGATTTGACCAAATAATGAAAGCTTAATCTCTGTTTTACCAAAGTCACCTGCAGATTTGATGAAGAGCTTTGATCTCTCTGTAGACTTGATGAAATTGATTTCTGTCTTCACCAGCTTGTAGAGCATGCTTGATTACCCCTTGTGCTAAAGGGAATTGAAGACATTTGAACTGAGCAAAGAGAAATCTTAATTCTTCTGCAGAAAAACGGCGCCCAGCAATTAGCGAAAATTCGGTGCTTCCGCCGGCGGTTTGCTGCGTGGAGTGCATGGGCTGGTAGCCAAGGAGCTTAGCTAGCTTAAGCTAGAAGCACAAGACCTAATTTTAACTGTGCTAGATGCTAGAGACCCTCCACTGGCTGGGGGTGAAGGGGAAGAGTGAAAACTCACTAAAAACTGATTTTTTTGCTAATTATCTTACTAATCCTGATTAATTCACTAATGGGCTCATAAATCTGGTTGATTCTAGGCATGGCTCTGATACCATGTTGAAATTTGAGCTAAATGATGAGCTATGGTGGATCAAACACTAGAATCAATATAATTAACAAAGTGATTAGCAAGTGATTAAGATGTAATTAGTGAATAATTAGCACATAGATTAATGTAGGCATGGATACTCAAAAACCAGCAAATTCTCATTAGGGCTATGCCTCAATTTATAGAGTTTACATCAAGCATCCAATCCCATTGATTTCTCCATGATTCACTCCCTGAATATCTCCACCTCTTGCCTGATTCTCTCCACCTCTTCTCTTTTCCCTGAATATCTCCCAGAATAACTCCACACTCCTAAATTCCCTCATGCTACCCATTATTCTCTCCCAGTAGATTCTTCTAACCTTTTCACAGGTTCTTTCACAATTACATCTCCTCTTTTACAGCCTCTATCCAAGAGCTTGTTCCCACACACACCCTATTCACTTGTATATTTCAACACTAAGCACGTGCGTACATCGAAGAACCTAAAGGAACCCTACCTTAGAATAGCTCCCTTGCTGACAAGAGTAATTTATCAAGCCATAGACTCCCTGGATAAGTTTCCACCACCGCTAAAAGTAGCAAGAGATAGTTCCAAAAAGGACAAGAGAGGACTCAGCAGTGATCAATCCCAAGAAGTAAAAATTAACTCCAAAGACATCACTGTCGAGTTTGGGACAGAGCTTGAGACTGAAACCAAAGCAGACAAAGAAGTCAAGAAGGAGAAAGAGAAGGGTAAACAAAAGGCAGAAAAGGACAAGGAGATCATGGCCAAGGACAAACAACAAGGCACATAAAAATCACAACCAACCCCATAACCCATAACACAACCACCACCACCAAGTCAAGCTACCCCCTTAGTAGTGTTCCTATTATTACAATAAGCCTTAGTAGTCAACCACCACCAAGTCAAGCTACCCCCTTAGTAGTGTTCCTATTATTACAATAAGCCGGGTAGTTCTCTAAGATTTTTGAAAACACCAATCAGACAACACAATTGTTGTGGGGATTAGGAGATGTTGATTATGGAGTTGTTCCAAGCTCAAGGCTAGGGGTGCATTGAGGCAATAGAGTACAATAGTCTGCAGCTTCTATAGTCACATGCAACGAAGGTGTGGATGTATGAAACTGCATTGAGAGAACCACAAAGCTCAAAGAAAAGGCATGCACAAGAGGTTAAGGCCCTCCGCGTATGTAGAGATAAAAGAGGTGGTGCCTTCTGAGCTTACATAGCCCTACTGGAAGAACACCTATCCACGTCCGATAAGATGGTCCAATAGAAAATTTAAATCATCAACAAATGCAACATGGATCTGGAAAAAGCATACTCGAGGGTTGATGAAATGCAAATTAAAGCAGACAAGATGCAAGTTAAAGCAGACAAGATGCAAGTTAAAGCAGACACAAGATGCAAAGAGTCCTAGAGCAAAATACAAAAGATACGCTATAGTTGAAGGTCAAGGATGGCCGAGTAAATTGGAGGAGTTGCATTCATTAAAAGATGCACATAAGCACTTTGAGGAGCCTTTAACACCTTCTTGCACTCTCCACCGATAGTCATGAAGAGAATGATGCACCTTTAAAGATGTAGCCTTGATGCTCCGTGACCTTCTATGTGACAGTGAGAGCCACACAATTGCATGAAGCTATCTTGGGCCTTGTATTTATTTGCTAAGAAATGTCCCTTGAGCCCCTATCTTGTTTATAGTTTGCCAGTCTATGTAGTAGAAGCCCATGTCACCATGATGTTCTTCCAAAAGATCTTGTAAAACGTTATAGATTTAAAACAAGTTTAAATGCACCCCATGATAATGAATTATATTGCATGGGTATTCCTATTTGAAAAGGATCCTATGGACTTAGACAAAGATTGCATGGGTATTTCTATTTGAAAAGGAACCTATGAACAAAGATTCCATTGAGTTGATAGCTAATGAATACACATCTAGAGCGCCAATGGACATGGCCATGTGTCAGGTAGATCTCAGAGGCTTGTAGGGCACAAGGAAGCGGTTGATCGCCCAAGGCTTATCTCGCAAAGTTAACGGAAATGGCATGCCTAGCCTACGAGCCTACCAATTTTTTACTGCTTTTTACATTAGAGCCCACAATAGCTCAAATTAAAAATAGAAGAAAACACTTCCTTCTTCAAGACGACTGAAGACATATCCCAAAACCATCCCATAGGAAGAGCTTGGAGAACTAGAAGACTTCCTTGAGGAGCTGGAGCACTTAGATAAGCACAAAGGGGAAGAAGAAGAGGACAAGGATAAAGAGGGGCAAGATGAGAAGCAAGATGACAAAGAGCCCAAAGAGGCTACAGAATAAGAAAATGTTTTGTGTATAAAAGACAAGGATGGCCAGGAATCATGAGATCAAAGACCAACTCTAGAGATAAAGACTCCTAGGATCAACAAGGCAAGGAACACGAGCTAGAAAGAGAGCATGGTCCCACCAATCTGATAAGTCTACACAAGAGCCACTGAAGCCCTGAAGAACACATAGAGAAACCAAAGAAAGGGGAATAACCTAGGGAACAACAACAATTTGATTTCCCGAATCTACCATCTCCCCACAAGCCCACAAAGCAAGCACCTAAGCCTTGCCACTACCTAGACCAAAGAACATTTGGGATACCCAAAGCATCTTTGACGTCTATTCTTGAGGAAGATCCATGACCAGAGCCCTCAATCCCATGGCACATTCTAATACTAGAACATTAGGAATGCGTAGGAGAAGAAAGTTCAGACGACGAGGGGGGACAACTTAAAAACTCATAAGACAACCTTCTCCTCAGATACAACAATTTTATTTATGCCATTACACTCGCCCAACAAAGTGTAGATTCCTGCAACTCTCAACAGCTACAAAATGGAGAGCCTCCGTTGAAAGACTACCTGGAGTCACGATGAACATGGATCACTTAGAGCATGAGAGGGTTGGGTACCACACACCAATAAAAGACAACTTTTTTCACCAAAAGCACCAAGGAGAATGAGCCAGCTTGGAGGCTTGTTTGGTTTGCCAGAGACCCCAGTACACAGGAATACTTATTGCAACAAATAATAGATCCGCAATACATGCCAATCAAGAGTATCTATTCATGGTGAAAGTACTTCCAGCAGTAAGCCATGAATTTCTTTTTGATCAACTTTCCAAAGCTACCCTCTTTTCTTCTAGAGGTGAAGCCATAACCAAACAATGGATTCTCTAGGTGTGAGCATGTTCATGGGCGAGCACGAAGATTATGAAAACATGCATGTTTGAGACATGTGCAAGATCTTCCACACATTGGCTACCCATCTCAAAGGATTCAACAAGGTGAAAAAATATCTCGGAGGTGGCACGTTTGTTATGAAAGTGAAGTGCAGAAATTAGCCTTTGATTTTGCCATCAACCCAACTTTGAGGTAGATATATGGCTACTACGAGTGCGTATGGTACCTACCATCCCATCATCAAAGGACATTTTGAGGAGTGTTTTATGATATAATTTTCCCAATACGGCATGGCGAAGATTTTTCCAATGTGGCATGTCAAAGTTTTTCCAACCTTTTTCTATAAATCCTCTACTTCGACATGATGCCATCAGGAACTTCTTACTCACACAACTCTTTCCATACAGTATTGCTTCGAGGAAAGAAGCTAGACTAGGCATGGGGGATTGTTACTTCTTTTCCATACACTTTTTGGAATCCCCACCCTAGCTTAGATATTTCACATTGTACATGGCCAAAGCCCCACCTTTGTAATAGAAATTGGCCATATAAGGCTTGTACTAGGCATGGGGGATTGTTACTTCTTTTCCATACACTTTTTGGAATCCCCACCCTAGCTTAGATATTTCACATTGTACATGGCCAAAGCCCCACCTTTGTAACACAAGTTGGCCATATAAGGCTTGTACATATAAAGAGAATATGTTTTGATGTATGTAAGTGATGAGGGTGTCAAAAGCCACTTTTCATAATACAGTCTACTATTGAGATCACGCTTGGGAGCTCTTGAATTCTTTTTTATCTTGTTCTCTTCTATATTCTTGTATGATTTCCATGTTTATGCATGTTTTAGGCTTTATGGAGTCTTATAGAGTTTGCTTGCTTGCATGTGTGTGTGTGTGTGTGTGTGTGTGTGTGTGTGTGTGAGAGAGAGAGAGAGAGAGAGAGAGAGAGAGAGAGAGAGAGAGAGAGAGATGGACTGAGTAGAGAGGAAGCTTGCTAATTTCTCCCTCATGTGATTGGATTACAGAGGTCCAAGCATTAGATTAGTGGAGATTGAGGGCCTTACCACCCTTGAGGTTTCCATTCCCCATGAGAAATACATTGCCACGATTTTAGACAGGTTTATGCTCCTTGGTTTTGATATCCATGTTGTGAGGCAATAATCTCTCTACACTCTAATGTACATGGTCCTATGAGGACACCATCGATCGGGGATATCTTTGCTTTGTGACCTTTATTGATGACTACTCCATGCACACTTAGATCTAACTATTTTAAAGGCAAAGTCAGAGGTTTTTACATGCTTTAGGCAATTTGTTTCTATGGTTAAAAATGTGTATGCATATAAAGTTAGCACCCGTCGTACAAATCGAGGGGGAGTATATGTTAAAGAAGTTTCATACATATATGGTTGAAAGAGGCATAAAATATCAATGCATAATCCTTTCACACCTCAACAAAATGGTGTGGCTGAGAGGAAGAACGGATCTCCCATGGAGATGGTACCTTGCATGATGATGATGGTACCTTGCATGATGATGATGGTTTAAGGCCAGGGTTTGCCTTGCGTTTTTTGGTTGGAGGCAGTTATGTGTTCCACTTATGTGCTAAATAGATGTCCCATCAAGGCCTTGCAAGCAATTACTCCTTGTGAAGCTTTGAATGATAGGAAGCTGGCTCATTTGCATTTTTTTGGTTGTCTTGCTTATGCTCTTATGCCTGAGCAACAACACAATAAGCTAGATGATAAGGCGGTAAAATGCATTTTTGGGATAAAGCAAAGGGTGTGGAATCTACCATCCACAAGTATAATTTTTGGTGAGTAGAGATATTATCTTTGTTAGGAACTCAATTTAGCCCATGCTTTTATGTAAAAAATAACAAAATGTATGCTCGCATGACATCTTCGATACACTCCTACATTTGTATAATGCTGGGCAACCATATGTGGAGCAAATGAATCCTCAAAAGGTGCTGCCTATACTGGTTGAAAATCAACTCAAATTTTAGCCCACAAATTAGCATATTGATAAGGCAATTGTGGATGCAATGGATAAGGAGAGAGTTGCCATATATATAGGAATCCATGAGTATTCCAAAATGGCTGGTGTAGACATTGTGGGGACGTTGTGGAACAACAAATTAGCTACTCCTTTACCTAACAGAAGGACACTTGCAGGTTCTCATCATGCATCTTACTCTTTTGTGGTTTATGCTCTCATTGCAATATATGCAATGATGAGGAACCTATTTCCTTTGAGGAGGCAAATGAAAATGATCGTTGGATGCATGCCATCTAGGATGAGCATGACTTAATCCTCAAAATGACACTTGGTATTTAGTAGATTTACCTTATAGGTAAAAAATCCATCAATACAAAGTGGGTTTATAAGCTTAACTGTAAAGCTGATGGTAGCGTTGATGATGACTAATATAAGAGGCAAGGCTTGTTGCAAAGGGTTATGCTAAAAAGAAGGGCATATATTATGATGAGATTTTTGCACCCACGTTTGTATGACTACAATTAAGTGTATTATTTCATTAGTAGCACATCATGATTGGAATGTACATTAGTTAAATATCAAACTTTCTTCTTAAATGGATATTTGCATGAGGAGGTTTATGTATCTTAGCCTTGTGGTTTTGTTGAGGAGGTGCAGGAATCTTAAGTATGCAGGTTAAGAAAAGCTTTATATGGCATTAAGCATTCTCTCAGAGCATGGTATGAGAAGATAAATACATACTTAGTTACAAATAGTTTTTGCAAAACAATCTAACTGAGAGTACCCTCTATGTAAAGAGGAGTAAAGATTACTTTTTTATCATCGTTTATACATTGATGACATGCTACTCACATGCCCTAATGAGGAGAATATTCTAGCCTTTAAGGCTCCATTGCATGCTTTATTTGAGATGACACATTTGGGCTCATTGCATTTTAAGTTAGCAATACAGTTTATGCAGTGTGATGATGGTATTGTGATGTTGTAGCCAACGTGCATATAAATTACATATTGAGTCTCCTTACATAGTTAGCATATAGTTTATATAGTGTGATGATGGTATTGTGATGTCGTAGTCAAAGTACATACACGGGCTCCTTACATAGTTTTATTTTGAATACTCTAAGCCTGTTTTACTACACCAATAGAGACATGTCCTAGGCTTAGTCTCTCTCCAAGATGTAGGTGAAGCATTTGATACATCACTTTATTATAAGGTTGTTGGGTGCCTCATTTATCTATGTGATACAAAGGCAAGACATTCAGTTTGGTGTCTCTTAGTTAAGTAGGTTTTTGCACAATCCTAGAAGTAGGGTACTCAAAACCTTGGCCTATTATATGATAAGGGGGGGTGATATTCAGCTGCATGCATTCAATGATTTGGATTGGATGTTATGACATGTGAGTGTCCACTAGTGGCTTTTTCTTTCACCTTGGTGATTCATGTATATCATGGATCAGTAAGAAGTAGCCTTGACAGTGGCCACTTTGAGCTATGAAGTTGAGCACAAGGTAGCTTTTATAATGATTGTGGAGTGTATATGGCTCAAATGCCTATTAGTAGATCTTGGTGTTGGACACCAATCTCCCACCTCCATCTTCACTAACAAAGCCAGAGTGCATTAGTCATTTGTGTGAGGAACCTAGTGCTTCATACTCGCACAAAGCACATTGATCATTATATCAAGGAGAGACTTATTTCTAGGAGAAATTTACAAGTTATCATGAATGAAGTAAAGAGACGTGATGTTGTGATTCACTAATGAGAGAGTAGATGTAGATGGAACATACCAAGACATAATGAACAAAAATTGAATTTGACTTGCTTTTCAAGAAATTTATGTTTATAAGAATACTTAAAAACATCTTACTTATATGTGCAATAAAGTAGAAATATATCTTCTGTAGGCCTTTGTATATTGTAGAACTCTATTCTCATTTTGTATTTATAGTAGTTTTTGTATAATTGATCTCTTCCCCAATGGTTTGTTATCTTCTACCAGCATGCACCGAGAACTGCTGACATGCATCCAGAGCTCTAGCATACACCTGGAGAACCCAATGCATGGCACTTATCTCCATGCTTAATATCATCAATCGGTTCATATTCTCCGTAATCTAGTTTATATATTTCTTGATCCTTTATCTAAGAAAGGAGGAGTATTAATGAAACATCCCAAGTGAAAAGGAGGAGGAGTATTAATGAAACACCCTAAGTGAAAAGGAGTACTAGTGAAACACCCTAAGTAACAAGTCCCCAAGACTGTTACTCCTCACAATTTTATACTTGAGAAGCATGTTGAAGCCATGAAATCCACATCTGAGATCTCCATAAGTGTACACACGTCCACAAGAACATAGGTGGGTTTGCCACCATAGGCTCCAAACCGAGTATAAAGGTAAGTCACCACCCAAGCTTGAGACCCAGCCATGGCAAAGCCTACACGCTCAAAGCATGCATGTCCCATACCACACACCCCCAATTGTTATATGACTGTCACTCATGCAACTAGCTAGTGGGCTAACCACAAGCTGGGTCCCTTGGGAGGCCCCTCTCTAAGGTAGAGTTCTACATATGAAAAGTCTCTCAAATGATCCACAAACCTAACTCTATAATCCATAAACAGTTCACAATAAGTAAATCGGGGAAGCCTCTATACTAACCTCATTATGTTTGAACATGTGACATAACATTCTCCCCCTCCTAAAGCCTCTATACTAACCTCGTTATGTTTGAACATGTGACATAACATTCTCCCCCTCCTAAAACAAAAGGAAGTCTGGAGGACAAAAGCTAGATATTGGCATCTAAGTAAAGCACCATCCTCCTGAGTGTTGTCTTCATTTGCAAGATCTCTCCATCTATTAATCAACCACTCATAAATTTATTTGTTTCTAAGGGTCCATTCCCTCCAAAACAATGGCAACCAGCTCATGGGGTACATAGACAATTAGATCCTTAAGTCTCACAAACTCCTAATTAGAAGCCAAGCTATCTCATGCACTTAGCATCTCGTTCAATCTATAAACATAAACGACGAGATGCACATGTACTCTATTCATAATCTATAATCTACCTCATTAATCTTTTTCAAGATCAAATAAGGTCCATAATATCTCAAACATAACTTATCTAAACTAAACACCTTTGGTTAGCATAAAATTATGCTCTATCATATGCACTCTTTTAACACTCCAGAATCCATCACTCATGAGCAGTAGTCTGACTTTTTTCTGCCATGCTGGAAAACTGTTGCTCGAGAACTTCTCGAATGTGGTTTTACTAATCTAGCAAGCTTGGTCCATGGCTATGGATGGTGAGACTCAAGGAGGTACAATGTATTGAGGAGTGATTTAGCCAAGGAGCTGTGGAGCTATTGAGAGAGGCTACATAGCATAGGCGATGGCGGCGGTGGCAACAACAGCAAGAAGCTTTTGTAACAAATACGTGGGAGCAGGGCAGCAAACAAGCCAGGGTGAAAATGCCAATGGTGAAGCAATGGCGACATAGAGGCGGTGGTGTCCATGGAGAAGGGCGGCAATGCTAGCGGTGGTGGTTCTCTCCACACTTTGTGCTGCCCAAAAAAACCAAGTGAGGACGATGATAGTGGCTCTGCTTGGGCTATTTGGGAGCGAAGGTACAACCCAAAAAAGATGACAACGGAGCAATAGAGTGGCGCAGCTTTGGGGCGGTGGTGCTTTCACAAGACAACACGAAGAGGACTCCTCCCTGATACCATTTGTAGTATCTTTACGGTTAGCAGAGCAGAAGCCATGGAGGATACAGGTGGAGGACAACCATACCTAAAATGAGAGAGAGTCTGTGTGTATGAAGTTTTAGCTATTGTTATCATCAAAATTGTAGATGTATGCATGCATGGGTGGGATGGATGATGATGTGGCATGATGACTAAACGAGGAGCTTTGGGATGAAATAAGCCATTTAAACCCATACCTAAGTGGAAGGAACATTAAAACCGTAGAAATGGGAGCTTACACGGTCCTTCAGGGCCCATATTCACCAACTGCTTAGTAAATAGTGTCATAATTTTTTTGAAAAGAGTATTAAGCCATCCTATCTTTGGGAAAAGCTCCAACATAGACGCAGGAGCAAGAAGTTCAATCTAGATGACTTGATAGATTCATGATCGAAGAGGCTTCACAACCATCTTTATGGATCTAGACACTACATCTTTGATGAGTTTTGAAGAGGCTTCACAACTCATCTCCACATGTCTAGACACTACATCTTTGATGAGTTGTGAAGAGGCATCACAACCATCTCTATAAGTCTAGACACTAAATCTTTGATAAGTGTTGCTGTGAGGCAATAGACCTAGTAGACAATCTACAGAGCAGGATAAGAATGTAGAAATCTCCCACCCAAACCCTGACGAGAGATCCAAAGCTTCCTCCCTTGTAGAAACAATGAGAAATATTATGCTCAAGTCAGCTCTACCCAAAGAGAAAAATCACATAGACTACACCCCCTTTCCAAGAAACTCAAAGAGTAACCCAACCCCGTGTTGGAGAAGGAACAAATGAATCGAGCCCAAGAGCTTGTGAGGAAGGTGCATGATGAATTAGATCATATATTTAAGCATGTCGTTGATTACAAACCGCTTATTTTTCCACATGAGCGTATTCCCAGAGCCAATTGGAGAACCAATAAGAGAACCCAAAAGCATGCCAAAGGCCTTGACCGAACCGTAACCATTCTCAAGCAGCCCTGCAAGAAGAGCTAGTTCTGGAGCCTCTGCTTCTAGAACTAATTCATCTAGACTCTACATTTCTAGATACAATGAAGAAGGACTTTGTAGGAGGAGAAAGCTAGCCTTCCATGGGTCATCATAGTCACCATAATATTTTCTCTGAGGTGATTGGTGATGACTTCATTTCATCCCCTTCAAGGGCACCACCTCCTAGGGAAGATTCAGTGCACCAGAACACTGAAGGTCACACATTATGCGATACCTCTTATGATCCTTCTTTGTTTATGGACACGTAAACCAAGGGGGTACTTTGGAACCTATGGGTATTTTTTGTTACCCGTTCAGTTCAGAGTGACAACCTTAGATTTTTCCCTCCATCCAATTGAGAAGTGCATCCACCGAATCTTGGTGAACCTGTTCTGTTTCTTGTGCATGTGAGTGCATAACTTTAGATTTTTCCCTCCATCCAATTGAGGAGTGCATCCACCGAATCCTGGTGAACCTATTCTATTTCTTGTGCATGTGAGTGCACCTTTTCTTTACCCTGGTTCATAATTTGGTTCAACTCTTTCTCCTTGGTGGATGATAGTGGTGGTGTTGCACTCCCCTGTTTACTTGATTTTCTTTTACCCGCCAGACTAATGTTGGTTCTTCTTTACACTTGATTTAGCAGTGGATTGGTTTTTTTAGTGCACATCCTTACATGTTGGTAGGTTAGAGCCCCCACCTCCCTTATGAGTGAAAACCAAGTGAGTGTAAATAATACCACCCGTAGGACATAGCAAGTGGCCTCAAAGTCTTCTTATCCCTGGGAGTTTGACTCTTGATAAGTTCTTTTGTACGAAAATTCTCAACGTTAAAGAGACTTGTCCGTGGTTCCCTATTCCTTATGGAACATTGGTGTTAGAAGTGGTTTTAGGACTAGTTCTTTATCATTTTTTATTTTTCCTATTTCTCATCTAAATACACATCCAAATATAGAGGAACTTGTTTATGTGGTAAAGAAGTGTCCAAAGTGGGCTCCTTTGAGAGGCCATGCTCTTGCTTCCACGATGTGTGCCTAACATATTGGTTTTTGGATTTCTATGTAGATTGGTTTCATGCCCCTCTGACGATGCTACAAAAAAGACTCCTCCCATTTTCCATGAAGGTGGTAACAAGGCTACTTGGCCGAGGCCACAGTTGGGAGCATTCCTAACTCAGTACCGACATTGAAAGTTTGAAAAGTGTGGCAAGATATTTATAGAGCTATTTGGGGTTGGCAGACCATGGCACTTCTCGGTTCTTCTAAGGGATCTCCGATTCCTTTACATTAAGTTTGAGCTCATTTAGCTCATTTCTTCCTAAGACTCCTTGTTTGAGGTAGACTTGATGGAAGCTTGCCTTGTTATCTAGGAAGCACTCTATTGTAAGTGCCATTTGTTTGATGGGACATAAGGTTCAATGAGTAACTTTGGAGATGTATCCCAAACAAGGTTTACATCAAGTGTCTTTCTCAAGTGAATTGTCTTTTAGCGCTCCCTAAGTAGCTAGATCAGAAAGTTCAGTTTGGTTGGTGAGGTGAGTGGCTAAGGGCTTTAATGGCCGTTGAGGAGAAGGTCGACTTTGAGATATTGGAAGAAGCATTCATGGTTAATCCTTGAACATCAACTTTGAGATATTAGAGATAATCCTTTGAGATATTGAAAGAAGCATCCATAGAGAGAGGCCATAGAGGTCATCCATAAAGATTAGCAAGAACTCTCATAGATAATTCTTGAACGATGTGCACATTACTCTTTGGAAGGTAGCTATAACATTGGTTAATCTGAGATAATCAAAATTTCAAAATGTAGAGTGTGGAAATTATATTTAGCAAGAATGTAGAAATCAACGATAATGTTGACAATATTGTAGAAGCTGTTGAAGATGAGCTCAAAGATACGATGTCCTCAAGCCTATAAAAGACACTCTATCATATGGATCAAACATATGAGCTTTTAAGCCAAACCCCTTGTTTTTTCATTATCTTGTCAGTATGCATCACTTTTGTCATTAGCATTATCATTAGTGTTAATCTCTTTCTTGCTTTCTAGCATGCTAAGATGATAATTTTAATTTATTTCTACACACCCTAATCAACTCTAGATGTAAATCTCAAGTTGGTATTGGAGCCACCTATTATTCCTTGTGTAGTTATGCACCATTGAATAGGTTAGATAAAGAAAATGATTAGTTTTCTTAAATACTTTTCAAGCACTTTTTTCCTCTCTTTTGCCAAGCTCCAAACCATCAAGAATCAAAATTTTTTGATTCATTCTCAAGGAACACTTGGGAGCTAAGACATCGACTCAAAGAGTTGCAACACATCAGAGGAGGATTGTTTTGATCAAATCAAAAGCATCAAAGTGGACAACAAGTGGCGGCACAAATTCCAACATGGGTAAATTTTCATATTCTTGTGCATCATTCTTGCAAGTTTTGCTACATGGAATCAATGCTTATGCTATGGAGGATGTATACATTGGATTAATGAGTACAAACAACAATCATTGAAGCATTAAATGTCAAATCATTCTATGCACTGTTAGCAAAAAATCACCTCTATTAAGAGACTTATTAGTGCTAATTACAACTAATTTCCAAAGTCATTGAAGGATGGGTGCTACTAAACGTGAGCACTATTTAGCGCTTAATTTAGTACCTCAAATCACTCTCCCAAATCAAGGTATTTCTTGGTTTTACAGTTTTTGAATTTGCAAAGTGTTACTCTCATAAATTACACATCTTCCACTGCAAATCCTCACAAGGAAACCATGTCATAGTAGATAAATTTGGTGGTGAAGGTTTACACACATGGCAACTTAAACTCAAGTTGATTCTCATGAAACATGAGCTTGGAAAAACAATAAGTGAAAGAGAGAAATGTCCAGGATTAGAAGGGGAAGATAAAAGATTTTGGATAAGAACAGACTAAAAAACAATTTTTTGGATTGGACATCAAAGCGAGTGAGTCATTCAAAGCACATTTGAATAAAATGAAAAGTGTTATGCAACAACTTGCATGTGCATGGCTCTCTAGTGAAACGAGGAGGATGTCATAGCAATCTTTCTCAAGAGGACCTTGGAAGTATTTCACCCATTGGGGACTACCTTAAAGAACCTACCCCACCCAATCTTCAGGTGAAGAATTGAAGGAGCCCTTATTGAGGAAGAGAGAAACTCAAAGTTAAAGTGAGGGGATCCTCACTACATAAGGAGCAAGCTTTCGTCACCAAAGGACCGAGAGCCAGAGTGAAGTGCAACCTTTGTGGCAAGCCGAGCCACAGACAAAAAGATTGTTGGAGTAAGAAGAAGTATTCTAACAGCAATCAAGCAAAAATGATGATGAAAGAAGAGCCAAATGGAGGAACTTCCCAAGGAGGAGATGAATCATCAAAAAGACTCTTATAGTCAGTGGAAAAGAGCCTCTCTCTCACCTTGTGTATGTACCCAATCATTGTATTCCTACCCTTGTGTACAACTACAAGCTTTAAGCCAACATTGTAGCCTATGAGACACCTGTGATAAGCCACTATAGCAAATGACTTGAGAGTGTAAGTCCACTGTATGTATGCTTATAGTAGTTCATCACTTGAGTGGGTGTGTTGAAATAGCAAGTATTTTATATAGCATAAACGTTTGAAGAAGAGGGAATGGTATGTGAACCTAAAACATTTGTAATGGTTGAATAAGTCATAGATTATGGTTTGAAAGGTTAAACGAAGTCCAAAGAGTAATCCCTTATTTAAAGGCAATTTAGAGTGTCAGTTAATGCTTTATATCAAAAAAAGAGAGTCTCAATAATTTTCACTTCATGATAACAAGCAAAGCATAACAATAAAGATAAAGCACCAACACCTTACTTAAGAATCAGTATTACCTGAACATGTTGCTAGTGCATCACAAGCCAATCTTTTAATAACTTAAAAGTCATCAAAAGGCGCAATCCTTCAGTCACGTAGTATCATATTTTATTTGCCTTCCGTTTCTAGGATAATACCTCCAGTATTAAAGCTCATGTGGCCCATGTGACATAAACGTGTTAACCACTATTTATAACACAAGCAAATCACTTACCATCTAAGCTGCCTATGTAGTGGATTAGTACACTTTATAGAGACACAACATCCTCGCAGCAATTACGTAGGCAGGATTGCGACTGTAAAGCCACATCTTTATGAATGCTGTTGAACCATTTTTCCTACCTCACACGAGATTATTAAACAAATGACACAGACACACCATTGTTGCTTCAGGAGGATTGTGCCAATGACAAAAGCCCACATCACACTTCTCATAGCAGACACCTAATACTCACAAATGGCCCACTTCTATTCAAAAACTCTTGATTCCATCTCCTTGAGAAAGCGAATTCCCTACAGACAATAATTTTTCCATGTAAAAAAAGGATAACCCATGCATGTCCAAAACTGCTTCAACTTCACAGGACAGTCACAACATCAGTCACAAGATGTAACTAACATGGCAGCAAAAGTAAAGGACCACAGCATTTGCTCAGCAGAACACCACTTTGCATACCAAACAAAAGTCGTTCAGTAATCGTCCTCCCCTCACCCAAATGTAGGCATCACATTCTTCGTGGCTTTCGCTTGGTTTTTGAAGATACTAACTGCCAGCCATCAGCTTCTTCTTCCAATGTCAAAGAACCAAGTCTCTCCCCATCATTTATAGGCATATGTGACCCTGAATCATGTTGGATATCATCCATGTCCATGTCATCTGTATTTCTGATTCCAGAAAGGGGTGTGGGATTTTCAGCTTCCTCGGTATTCTCAACCTAGAACAACAAGATTGGTTACACATTAAATGCCCTGCAGCAAACTTACATAACTAAAAAACTAATAAGAAACGCACTAGGTTACAGTAAAAGAAGATTCCAAAACATTGAACAGTAGATCCATTAGCAACCTGTTGCAGTACACAATTGTCATGGTGGTCTAAATAACGCCACTTGATTCTCTAGGACCATTAAGGGAATGTCATGCTCTTATGTGTCCATCCCTTCTTCAAGTGATGCTCTCAAAGAATCAGAATATAACCCTCACCTTCTAGGAGAGTGTCATGACCCTCTGAAATTGGTTCAGCATAAGTGTGAGCATGGTGGTCGGTGAGCAGGGCGGGCAGCACTGATTGCAGGCATGGGAAAAACAGCTACTGGAAACTCTGCGCTGCTGGTCACAGGTGGGTTTTTGGAAGGGCTGCAGGTGGACTGTACTGCTGAGGCTAGAGGGGCAGCCTAACACTCCTCTATGCATATGCTATTAAGAGATTGAAGCTGGCTGCTGTACTGCGCTAAAGGGCAGAGACACAGGCCATATTATCTCTCTCTTTCTTTGGTCTTTGGAGGATAACCAGCTGTTGTGCTGCAGAGAAAATAGGCGCCTACAGAAGCTTCTTCTCTCTCCTTTGCTTTTGGCAAGAAGCTGTTTGTTAGCTGAGAAGCGTGGACTGTAAGAGGGGAGCACAAGGCTGGACAGCAGGTTCTCTCACTGTTTTTCTCTCTCCCGGCTGCAAGACAAGAGGGCAGGATAGAACGGGGCTTTTCCTCATGTCTTTTCTCTCTTGTGGAAAGCAACATAAAGACTGTAAGTTTCTCTCTCTTTGTGAGCAGGTGGGACTGCAGGAGGTGTCTTATGGAGTCTCTCTTTTCACTGGCTCGTGTGACTGTTCCGGAGTGGTTTTCTCTGGCCCTTTGTGAGAGGAAGGGTTTGGCAGTTCAGAGGGTGGAAACAGGACAAGATTGTGGGCTGATTTGGAAGAGTTTTGTGGACTGTTTTCATGGCTGAGTTTGTGGCTATGTGCATGGTTCAGTCAGATGCATATTCAAGGCCTAATGGATGTACAGACTTAGCACATTAGAGGAGATAACAGTGTGGTGTTCTTGGGACACAAAGCTGTGTAACCTCTATGCCAGGAGGTCCTGAGGATTGGCAGATTGGACTTGCAGACATACGAGCCATGAATGGCCATGTTGTAATCATTTAAAACTTTTCCATTGAAATTGAATAAAGAGATACCGAAAGGGGCGCCAAGCTTTGGGGCCAACAAGTGTCGTTCTCTTTCTTGTGTTGGAGCACTCTAGCTCCTATTTATTTGTTTATTGGCTGGACTACAATTGGATTGGGTGGCTGCTAGTCTACACCACTTTGGTTTCTACTAGAGGCTGGTTTCAAGGCTCCGTTGCCGGGACCATCATCAACTTTCTTAAGGGGGTGAGCTCGTGGTTGTTTCGAGGAAAGCCATTGCTGAAAATTTCAGCAAGATGTCAGACTCTAAAGATAACTATTTTTATGATGATGAGAAAGAGCAGGAGACCAGTCCTGAGAGGACTGAATCTGAGGATGTACTTGCAAGAGAACAGGCTGCAGAAGATGCACGTTATGAGGATGTAACGCAGCCAGAAGACATGCCAAGTAAAGAGGAAGATGATGCCCACTTTAAAGCTCGTTTGGCAAGGGCAGAGGATGTGTTTATGCAGCTCACGCAAAGTGAGAAGTTTGCTGAATTTATGAGAGCCCCTTCTGAGCCTAAGAAGAAGAAGAAGAAGAAGAAAGTGCGTTCCAGGAACCCACCTGAGGATAATAGTGGTGCCTTCCCATAGGATCCTGCTTTTGGACCGTTTCCTAACATGCAGAACACTTATGGTGCAAACCCACAGAGTTCCTTTTTCATGCAGCCACCTATTCCGTAGCAGTCTATGCATCCAGGCTATTTGTGTGGGAGAGAGAATTAGGGTTAGGTTAATTGTTCATGTGTGGGAGACATACACAGAGAAGAACAAGGGAGAGAGAGAGAGAGAGAGTTGTGGGGATAAGTCAACTCATGAGGCATGAGTGTGTGACTCCCCTATCACACATGTATATTGCACTAGTACACATAGTGCACTTAGTACATTAAAAGTACTAAGTGTACTATGTACTATAACTTATGGGCTTGTACACACTATAAGGGTGGGCATAGTGCCTTTACCCCAACAACCTCCCACTTAAAGGCAAAGTGCCCTTAAATGAAGGAAAAGAAAAATCAGCATGTACATGATAATATACAAGGCCATATCAAGGCTGAAACTGGCCTCATCCAATGCCCATCAAGTGTCTGCAATGAGCAAACCGCTCCGGAGGCAAACTCTTTGTCAACAGATCAGCCGGGTTGTCATCCGTGTGAATCTTAACAAGCTGAATTTGCTTGTTCTCTATCACCTCTCTGATGAAGTGATACTTCACATCCACATGCTTCGTCTTTGCATGAAAGACAGGGTTCTTTGCCAACTGGATGGCACTCTGACTGTCACAATGCAACAATGGAATATCCCCTGTATAGCCCAAATCAACCACTAACCGAGATAGCCATAATGCCTCCTTGCAAGCCTCTGTGGCTGCAATATACTCGGCCTCTGTAGTAGATAAGGCTGTGCACTTCTGCATCCTGGATATCCATGACACAGCACCTCCTGTGAATGTAAACACATAACCGGTAGTAGACTTCCGGTTATCTGGATGACCGGCATAATCCGAATCCGTGTAACCATGCACTAATGCATCCTGTTTGCCAAAGCAAATGCACAAATCCTGTGTTCCCTTCAGGTATCTCATGACACCTTTCACTGCTTCCCAATGCTTCTTGCCAGGGTTGGCCATGTATCTAGAAACCACTCCCACTGCAAATGCAATGTCCGGCCTAGTAGCAACCATGGCATACATGAGACTGCCACAAGCTGAAGCATACGGAATCTTGGCCATATCAGCCCTGTCTCTATCTGACTGTGGGCTGTCCATAGCACTGAGTTTCACATATGGAGGCAAAGGAGTACTAGTCTTCTTCCCCCCGTCCATATTGAACCTCTGCAAGACTTTGCCAATGTATTCCTTCTGAGACAAATACAACACATGCTGATTTCTGTCCCGAAGTATCCGCATACCCAAGATGTGATTTGCATCACCCAAATCCTTCATATCAAAGGTTTCATGCAGCCTCTTCTTCAAGGTATCCATCTCCTTACGAGATTTCCCGGCAATCAACATATCATCAACATACAAGATGAGGATCAATAGACTGCCATCCAAAGCTTTCTTGGTGTACAAGCAGTGATCTATGTCACTTCTCCTGAATTTCTGAGATTTCATGAATGTATCAAATTTATGATACCATTCCCTTGGTGCCTGTTTGAGCCCATAAAGACTCTTTTTCAGCTTGCATACAAGCTTCTCCTTTCCACTTACTGCATAACCCTCTGGCTGCTGCATATATATCTCCTCATGGAGATCACCGTGAAGAAAAGCAGTCTTCACATCCATCTGAATCAAGTCCAGATCATCATGCGCAACCAAAGCCAACACAGCTCTAAGTGTGGTCATTTTGACCACTGGAGAGAAGATCTCCTCAAAGTCCACACCATATTCCTGCTTAAAGCCCTTAGCCACTAACTGGCTTTGTATCTTGGCTTTGCATCTGGTGCAACTTTGAGCCTGTAAACCCACTTGCATGGCAAAACCTTCTTGCCTGCAGGCAAATGCACCAACTTCCAAGTTCCATTTTTATGCAGAGAATCCATCTCTGACTTCATGGCACGCTCCCATAGAGCCTTGTCTGCCCTCTGTAAAGCCTCCTTATAACATGAGGGCTCCCCACAGTCAGTAAGCATCAAGTAGTCAACCCCTGGAACAAACCTGTCAGGGGCTCTGGAGGGTCTTGTGGACCTCCGTACCCAATGACCATCATTTGCAGGTTGCTGTCCAGCCTGCATATCACCTATTGGTGGCTCCTGTTCCATGCCATAAGGCTGAAATATCATGCCCGGTATCTCCTCCAACTGTGGTATATCCATAGGGATATCTTCTGCCATCTCTGGGTGTCCATTTGGACCATTTTCAGCACCATTTAAGGGCTGGTTTTGCTGCTGTAATGGCTGATTTACAGCCCTTTGTTGTTGTCCATGATGTCCATCATCATCAAAGATGACTCTGCCAGGCTCCTGTTGCCTTGCAGGCTCCTTATACATGCATGTTTCATCAAAAATGACATCATTGCTGCGTATGATCTTTCTATTCATGGGATCCCAAAGTCTATACCCCATTTCACCTCTGTCACCATATCCTAGGAATATGCATTTGTGAGACTTAGGATCAAGTTTGGTGCGCATTTCCCTGCGTATGTGCACGTACGCAACGCAACCAAACACTCTCAAGTGCTTGTATGACGGAGGCTTCCCTGTCCATACTTCTTCTGGCACTTTCCCACCAAGCCTCGTGTTAGGTGACCTGTTTATAAGGTGAACGGCTGTCATAACAGCTTCAGCCCAAAAACCATGAGGTAATGCAGCATGTGACAACATAGAACGGACCTTTTCCTGAATGGTCCTGTTCATCCTCTCTGCTGTCCCGTTTTGTGGAGGATCATAAGGAGTAGAGAGCTCCCTCTTGATGCCTTTAGCATCACAAAAGTCCTGAAACTGTTTGGACATATACTCTCCACCATTGTCGGAACGCAAAGCCTTCAGTGTTTTGCCAGTTTGATTCTCAACAAGGGCAACAAACTTCTGAAACACTGAGAATGTATCACTCTTCAAACGAAGAGGATAAACCCACACCTTGCGTGTGGCATCATCAATAAAAGACACAAAATATTTTGCCCCTCCCAAAGAAAGCTGAGGCATCTCACGTACATCTGTATGCACAAGCTCTAACTGAGCATCTTTCTGTCCAAGAGCTTTCTTGTGGGGACACTGTAGTTGCCTGCCATATATACAATGCTCACAAAACTGAAAACTTGAAAACTTTAGAGAAGGCAAGTAACCCAAACGAGACAATTGCTCCATTCCTTTGACACTCATGTGTCCCAACCGGCTATGCCACATAGAGATTTCCGGCAGCTCGGTTGCATTTACATTCGCATGGTGACAAACACCTGCATGCATAAAGTAAAGAGTGTCCACCTTAGAGCCTCTGGCAACAACCAGTGAGCCCTTACTAATTTTCCACTTTCCACTACCAAATGTGGTAACATAATCAGCATCATCAAGTTGTCCAGTAGAAAGCAGGTTCTTCTTGATCTCAGGCACATGCCTGACATCATGGAGCATAAGCTGTGAGCCATCTGAAAACACAAGCCTCACATCACCTCTGCCAAGAATCTTGCATGCATGGTTATCACCCAAATAAACCACTCCTTCATTGCCAGCAGTATACCTGACAAACAAGTCTCTGCAACCTGTGACATGAAAGGAGGCACCTGAATCAATGATCCATGAGTGCATACCATGACCACCTGTAAGAAGTGAATGGGCATCAAGTGAAGAAGTAAATAGGACCTCATCCTCACTGCCACCTGCATGTGACACATTGATTTCTTCAATCTTGACTCCACTTTTGGCCTTTGGCTTTACATCTTTGGCTTCATCTTTCTCTTTGTCTTTGCCTTTTCCCTTTTCCTTTTGATCATTTTTCCATTTGTAGCATTGCTTTTTAATGTGTCCCTTCTTGCCACAATAATGGCATTCCAAATCCTTTTTGGAGCGAGACTTGCTCCTTCCCCTTTCTTGGCTTTTACCCCTTTGCTGGGATCTCCCACGTGCATTCATTGCATTGGACTTTCCAACAGAGTTGTTTTTCCTGTTCATCTCTTCTTGAAGAAGAGCACCCTCAACATCTGCATATGACAGCATAGCATGCGAATTGCTAGTGGCTGTCCTGAATGTGTCCCAACTCTCTGGCAAAGTGCATAACAGAAAAGTGGCTTTGAACTCATCGTCCATTGCCAACTTTTGATTAATGACCTGGCTGACAATACCATTAAACTCATTTAGATGGGCTGTCATAGACGCCCCTTCCTTCATCTGAAGACCTATGAGTTTCTTCAACCAATACACTTTGCTTGAGGCACTTTGTTGGGCATACAAGTCCTGCAATCTCTGCCACATTCCCCAAGCTGTCTTCTCTTCACGAATGCTGAAAAGTAATGAGTCTGACACAGACAACATGATAGTAGATCTTGCCAGCTCATCCATATCTTCCCACTCTTCAGCAGTAAGAGAAGCGGGCATTACACCCCTTTCTTTGATAGGCTTGTGCTGCTTTTTCTGGAGCAACACATTGTAGCACTGGGTTTGCCAAATATCATAATTATGCGAGCCTTCAAGCTTCTTGATGTGAAGCAATGAAGAGCTCTCACCTGTGGTTGCCATAGCAATATGCAACCTGTCAATGCCTGACTCCCTGCAAAATGTGCAAACACTGCACCAAAAGCACACAAAGTGCTCACAATTGTTCTCCCAAGCTTTATCTCCCACTCCGGAAGCACAAATGCAACTTTTCTCCCACTTTATGTGATGAAAACACCGAAATCTGGTTGCTGCAGATTTTGGACAGCACCTTAAATGTGCTCTTTTGCCCTTCCAAAGTACTGTACAGCAGTACCAAGTGCTCACCAATGATGTACCAAACCTGTACCGGCAAGTACAGCAGCTGAAATTGAACCTTTTGGTCACTCAAAACAGTGTACAGCCATGCCAAAACTTGCACAAAGCTGTGCCAAATCTGTACCAGCAGGTACAATAGCAATAAATGCTCTCCTGGCTGTCCAAATGAGTGAAAATCAGACTTTTACAGTCCCGAACACTGCATAAAACAGTCCCGAACAGAAATTGGGCAAAAGCCCCTTGACTGCAAGCTGATTTCTGAGGATTCAAGGCATAAATGTCTTGCCTGCTGCTTTGCCAAGCTCAACAAGCATACAAACTTGAAAAGCCCCTTGATTTAAGATCAATTGCTGATCATACATGGTACATTGACGCACATGAAGGCATCCAGAGTGTTCACGATGCTTCCCCCCGGCCACATATACATCAAATACATGAAAGCCCCTTGATTCACAGGCACATTGAGTGCTTGTAAGGCATCAGCACATTATCCACAGCATCAAATGCGATTGCCTGCATGCAAATCAACCAAATCGGCACAAAAGCCCCTTGATTTGCACTGCAATTTGCTGCAATTTTGCCCAAATGTGCGATTTTTCACATCATACAGCATGTATGAGTGCTTAATTGCACAATTACATCAAAAGCCCCAAATTTCGACATCCAATTTCCTGCAAATTGATCCTGATTGTGACCAATTTCCTGCAAATTGATCCTGATTGTGACCAATGTCACCCAATTTTGCCAATTTTGCTCAAAATTGAGCAATTCGACACCTGTACCTACTCAATTGATGATTGTACCTGCTCAATTGCAAGTCCCAAAAGAAAATTGAAGCAAGATACCTTGTAATTTCTGAATTTTGTTGCAGGAAAGGGGGGTGGTGATGTTGCTGCAAAAAATTTGATGCTGCTGCAGAAAGGGGGGGGCTTCTTGCTGATGTTGCTACACACTCAGGCTGATCCAAACGCTGCAGAGCTCTGTGGGCAGCAGCACGGAAGACTTCAAGAGGGCAGTCGCAGGCACAAGGTGCACAAGATGTAAAACTTGCACCTTCCACGAAGCGCCAGCAGCAGCTTTTGAAGATGCCCTCTGCGTGTGGACCTCCAGCGCTGAAGGCCTGTGGAATGCACGGCGTTCTTCTTCGCTCGCTTCGCCTAGCGCAGGTAGCCAGGAACTCCACGTTCACACGCTGCTTTCGCCTAGCGCATCTACGCCCAGCGCTACATGCCTTGCCTCTATTCGGCTGCTTCTACCATGCCGTGCGCTGCTTCTCTTACGGCTTCGCCGTGCTGCTAGGTGGCCTCGCGTGTTGGTTCAACGCCCGCCACCTAATTCGCTTGTGTTTGCCTGCTTCGCCTAGCGCTGGCGCCTTCGCCTAGTTGTGGCTACCAACGCTAACGCGACGTGCGACTCATAGAGGTGTTCGCCTGCCTTCGCCGTGTAGAGCTTGTATGTTCGCCTTCATTGGACGCCTGGCTCTGGTACGCAGCCTGCTTCTTCGCTTAATTGGCTGCGCCTGACTCCTTGTCCGCCTGGCTGCTGTGGCCCTGATGCAAGCTGCTCACGCTGAAGAGCCTTGCTGCGAGTGTTGATGCCTTGCACTATTTCTTCAGTGCTGTGCGCTGCTCAGCGCTCTCTGCCACAGCTGTAGTATGACAGCAGCAAAGCAAGCAGCTCGTTCAGCTATCAAGGAGAAGAGGGAAGAGGGAGGGATCACTAAGCTCTGATACCAGTTGTGTGGGAGAGAGAATTAGGGTTAGGTTAATTGTTCATGTGTGGGAGACATACACAGAGAAGAACAAGGGAGAGAGAGAGAGAGAGAGTTGTGGGGATAAGTCAACTCATGAGGCATGAGTGTGTGACTCCCCTATCACACATGTATATTGCACTAGTACACATAGTGCACTTAGTACATTAAAAGTACTAAGTGTACTATGTACTATAACTTATGGGCTTGTACACACTATAAGGGTGGGCATAGTGCCTTTACCCCAACACTATTTTGGCGCTGGTTCCGTGTTCCAATCTATGATTGGGGGTTACCCTCAGGGAGGCATGGGAATGCAAGGGAATTTTGGAGCTAATTTTCAGCCTGGTATGCAAGGTAATATGTATGGTGGTAGCATCCGGAATGCAAGGGAATATGTATGGGGGCATGTAGCCTGGAATGCAAGGAAACATGTATGGGGGCATGTAGCCCGATATACATAGTGGTATGTTTGGAAACATGGGAGGATCAGCAAGAATGCATGGAATGCAAGGTGTGGGAATTGGCAATGTTGACCCTATGATGGGCATGAATGCAAGGGGTAGCAATCTTGTGAGGCCACTTCCTTACGATAATCTAACGCCTATGGGTAAGGCGAAGGATTATAAGGAAGGGGAAGCTGTAGTAAAATTTGACACATTCAGTGGGGCCAAAGACAAGCTCAAGGCACTTACCTTTTTATAGCAGTTTGACGCTACTTTTTCTGGTGGGAATTACATGGAATCCTCGACAGTGAGAAAAGCCGCGACTTTTCTCAATGGCAATGCATTGCAGTGGTGGTCCACTCTTCTTTTGCAGGGCATAGCACCATCTACTTGTTGGGGTAAAGGCGTTATGCCCACCCTTATAGTGTGTACAAGCCCATAAGTTATAGTACATAGTACACTTAGTACTTTTAATGTACTAAGTACACTATGTGTACTAGTGCAATATACATGTGTGATAGGGGAGTCACACACTCATGCCAGGCAATAAGCGCTCAGCAGCGAACTCAGGCGAACACGCTTCAGACATCCTTGCAGGCGTACGGTGTGTGCGCTTACAGCTTGTAGTCCCCTCTGTCGACGTCCCCGGTGCTTTCACGCCACGCAGGCGTTGGGCGGACACGCCTGGCCACAAGGCGCTAAGCGAAGAGGCTGCCCAGGACAACCCAAGCAGCCAGCCCACGTGGCTGCCCAGGCTGCCCAACTGGGCTGCCATGCAGCCAGCACAGCCACAACAGCAGCGCCCACAGCAGCAGCAGAATCCGTACAGCCACTAGCAATTCATCACGCCTCCCCCCTCCTGCAACAGAAATCAACCTGCAAATCAGAAAAAATCAGAAATTTCAGAGGTATTTGCCTCTAATTTTTTGCGAATTTCTTATCAATTTAAGCAATTGAGCAGGTACAGGTGCCCAATTGCTCAATTTTTTGAGCAAAATTGGCAAAATTGGGTGACATTGGTCACAATCAGGATAAATTTGCAGGAAATTGGTCAAATCAGGATCAATTTGCAGGAAATTGGATGTCAAAATTTGGGGCTTTTGATGTAATTGTGCAATTAAGAACTCATACATGCTGTATGATGTGAAAAATCGCACATTTGGGCAAAATTGCAGCAAATTGCAGTGCAAATCAAGGGGCTTTTGTGCCGATTTGGTTGATTTGCATGCAGGCGATCGCATTTGATGCTGTGGATAATGTGTTGATGCCTTACAAACACTCAATGTGCCTGTAAATCAAGGGGCTTTCATGTATTGGATGTATATGTGGCCAAGGGGAAGCATCGTGAACACTCTGGATGCCTTCATGTGCGTCAATGTACCATGCATGATCAGAAATTGATCTCAAATCAAGGGGCTTTTCAAGTTTGTATGCTTGTTGAGCTTGGCAAAGCAGCAGGCGAGACTTTTATGCCTTGAATCCTCAAAAATCAGCTTGCAGTCAAGGGGCTTTTGCCCAATTTCTGTTCGGGACTGTTTTATGCAGTACAGGACTGTAAAAGTCTGATTTTCACTCATTTGGACAGCCAGGAGAGCATTTATTGCTATTGTACCTGCTGGTACAGATTTGGCACAGCTTTGTGCATGTTTTGGCATGGCTGTACACTATTTTGAGTGATCAAAAGGTTCAAATTCAGCTGCTGAAATTGTCGATACAGGTTTGGTACATCATTGGTGAGCACTTGGTACTGCTGTACAGTACTTTGGAGAGGCAAAGGAGTACTAGCTTTCTTCCCCCCGTCAGACTCATTACTTTTCAGCATTCGTGAAGAGAAGACAGCTTGGGGAATGTGGCAGAGATTGCAGGACTTGTATGCCCAACAAAGTGCCTCAAGCAAAGTGTATTGGTTGAAGAAACTCATAGGTCTTCAGATGAAGGAAGGGGCATCTATGACAGCCCATCTCAATGAGTTTAATGGTATTGTCAGCCAAGTCATTAATCAAAAGTTGGCAATGGACGATGAGTTCAAAGCCACTTTTCTGTTATGCACTTTGCCAGAGAGTTGGGACACATTCAGGACAGCCACTAGCAATTCGCATGCTATGCTGTCATATGCAGATGTTGAGGGTGCTCTTCTTCAAGAAGAGATGAACAGGAAAAACAACTCTGTTGGAAAGTCCAATGCAATGAATGCACGTGGGAGATCCCAGCAAAGGGGTAAAAGCCAAGAAAGGGGAAGGAGCAAGTCTCGCTCCAAAAAGGATTTGGAATGCCATTATTGTGGCAAGAAGGGACACATTAAAAAACAATGCTACAAATGGAAAAATGATCAAAAAGAAAAGGGAAAAGGCAAAGACAAAGAGAAAGACGAAGCCAAAGATGTAAAGCCGAAGGGCAAAAGTGGAGTCAAGATTGAAGAAATCAATGTGTCACATGCAGGTGGCAGTGAGGATGAGGTCCTCTTTACTTCTTCACTTGATGCCCATTCACTTCTTACAGGTGGTCATGGTATGCACTCATGGATCATTGATTCAGGTGCCTCCTTTCATGTCACAGGTTGCAGAGACTTGTTTGTCAGGTACACTGCTGGCAATGAAGGAGTGGTTTATTTGGGTGATAACCATGCATGCAAGATTCTTGGCAGAGGTGATGTAAGGCTTGTATTTTCAGATGGCTCACAGCTTATGCTCCATGATGTCAGGCATGTGCCTGAGATCAAGAAGAATCTGCTTTCTACTGGACAGCTTGATGATGCTGATTATGTTACCACATTTGGTCGTGGAAAGTGGAAGATTAGTAAGGGCTCACTGGTTGTTGCCAGAGGCTCTAAGGTGGACACTCTTTATTTTATGCATGCAGGTGTTTGTCACCATGCTAATGTAAATGCAACCGAGCTGCCGGAAATTTCTATGTGGCATAGCCGGTTGGGACACATGAGTGTCAAAGGAATGGAGCAATTGTCTCGTTTGGGTTACTTGCCTTCTCTAAAGTTTTCAAGTTTTCAGTTTTGTGAGCATTGTATATATGGTAGGCAACTACAGTGCCCCCACAAGAAAGCTCTTGGACAGAAAGATGCTCAATTAGAGCTTGTGCATACAGATGTATGTGAGATGCCTCAGCTTTCTTTGGGAGGGGCAAAATATTTTGTGTCTTTTATTGATGATGCCACACGCAAGGTGTGGGTTTATCCTCTTCGTTTGAAGAGTGATACATTCTCAGTGTTTCAGAAGTTTGTTGCTCTTGTTGAGAATCAAACTGGCAAAACACTGAAGGCTTTGCGTTCCGACAATGGTGGAGAGTATATGTCCAAACAGTTTCAGGACTTTTGTGATGCTAAAGGCATCAAGAGGGAGCTCTCTACTCCTTATGATCCTCCACAAAACGGAACAGCAGAGAGGATAAACAGGACCATTCAGGAGAAGGTCCGTTCTATGTTGTCACATGCTGCATTACCTCATGGTTTTTGGGCTGAAGCTGTTATGACAGCCGTTCACCTTATAAACAGGTCACCTAACACGAGGCTTGGTGGGAAAGTGCCAGAAGAAGTATGGACTGGGAAGCCTCCGTCATACAAGCACTTGAGAGTGTTTGGTTGCGTTGCGTACGTGCACATACGCAGGGAAATGCGCACCAAACTTGATCCTAAGTCTCACAAATGCATATTCCTAGGATATGGTGACAAAGGTGAAATGGGGTATAGACTTTGGGATCCCATGAATAGAAAGATTATACGCAGCAATGATGTCATTTTTGATGAAACATGCATGTATAAGGAGCCTGGCAGAGTCATCTTTGATGATGATGGACATCATGGACAACAACAAAGGGCTGTAAATCAGCCATTACAGCAAGAAAACCAGCCCTTAAATGGTGCTGAAAATGGTCCAAATGGACAGCCAGAGATGGCAGAAGATATCCCTATGGATATACCACAGTTAGAGGATATACCGGGCATGATTTTTCAGCCTTATGGCATGGAACAGGAGCCACCAATGGGTGATATGCAGGCTGGACAGCAACCTGCAAATGATGGTCATTGGGTACGGAGGTCCACTAGACCCTCCAGAGCCCCTGACAGGTTTGTTCCAGGGGTTGACTACTTGATGCTCACTGACTGTGGGGAGCCCTCATGTTATAAAGAGGCTTTACAGAGGGCAGACAAGGCTCTATGGGAGCGTGCCATGAAGTCAGAGATGGATTCTCTGCATAAAAATGAAACATGGAAGTTGGTGCATTTGCCTGCAGGCAAGAAGGTTTTGCCATGCAAGTGGGTATACAGGCTCAAAGTTGCACCAGATGCAAAGCCAAGATACAAAGCCAGGTTAGTGGCTAAGGGCTTCAAGCAGGAATATGGTGTGGACTTTGATGAGATCTTCTCTCCAGTGGTCAAAATGACCACACTTAGAGCTGTGTTGGCTTTGGTTGCGCATGATGATCTGGACTTGATTCAGATGGATGTGAAGACTGCTTTTCTTCACGGTGATCTCCATGAGGAGATATATATGCAGCAGCCAGAGGGTTATGCAGTGAGTGGAAAGGAGAAGCTTGTATGCAAGCTGAAAAAGAGTCTTTATGGGCTCAAACAGGCACCAAGAGAATGGTATCATAAATTTGATACATTCATGAAATCTCAGAAATTCAGGAGAAGTGACATAGATCACTGCTTGTACACCAAGAAAGCTTTGGATGGCAGTCTCTTGATTCTCATTTTGTATGTTGATGATATGTTGATTGCCGGGAAATCTCGTAAAGAGATGGATGCCTTGAAGCAGAGGCTGCATCAAACCTTTGATATGAAGGATTTGGGTGATGCAAATCACATCTTGGGTATGCGGATACTTCGGGACAGAAATCAGCATGTGTTGTATTTGTCTCAGAAGGAATACATTGGCAAAGTCTTGCAGAGGTTCAATATGGACGGGGGGAAGAAAGCTAGTACTCCTTTGCCTCCATATGTGAAACTCAGTGCTATGGACAGCCCACAGTCGGATAGTGACAGGGCTGATATGGCCAAGATTCCGTATGCTTCAGCTTGTGGCAGTCTCATGTATGCCATGGTTGCTACTAGGCCGGACATTGCATTTGCAGTGGGAGTGGTTTCTAGATACATGGCCAACCCTGGCAAGAAGCATTGGGAAGCAGTGAAAGGTGTCATGAGATACCTGAAGGGCACACAGGATTTGTGCATTTGCTTTGGCAAACAGGATGCATTAGTGCATGGTTACACGGATTCGGATTATGCCGGTCATCCAGATAACCGGAAGTCTACTACCGGTTATGTCTTTACATTCACAGGAGGTGCTGTGTCATGGATATCCAGGATGCAGAAGTGCACAGCCTTATCTACTACAGAGGCCGAGTATATTGCAGCCACAGAGGCTTGCAAGGAGGCATTATGGCTATCTCGGTTAGTGGTTGATTTGGGCTATACAGGGGATATTCCATTGTTGCATTGTGACAGTCAGAGTGCCATCCAGTTGGCAAAGAACCCTGTCTTTCATGCAAAGACGAAGCATGTGGATGTGAAGTATCACTTCATCAGAGAGGTGATAGAGAACAAGCAAATTCAGCTTGTTAAGATTCACACGGATGACAACCCGGCTGATCTGTTGACGAAGAGTTTGCCTCCGGAGCGGTTTGCTCATTGCAGACACTTGATGGGCATTGGATGAGGCCATTTTCAGCCTTGATATGGCCTTGTATATTATCATGTACATGCTGATTTTTTCTTTTCCTTTCCTTAAGGGCACTTTGCCTTTAAGTGGGAGGTTGTTGGGGTAAAGGCGTTATGCCCACCCTTATAGTGTGTACAAGCCCATAAGTTATAGTACATAGTACACTTAGTACTTTTAATGTACTAAGTGCACTATGTGTACTAGTGCAATATACATGTGTGATAGGGGAGTCACACACTCATGCCTCATGAGTTGACTTATCCCCACAACTCTTTCTCTCTCTCTCCCCCTTGCTTCTCTGTGTATGTCTCGCAAGTTGCAGGTTAAGGCTTCTCCCACACAGTTGTGTGGGATGATGATGCTGCTGCTGATTAGTAGTCAGGGGCTTGGGCTGGCCGACTACATGCTCCACGAAAGCCCTGCTCAGCAGCCTCCTCTCCAAGCTCCAGCACCTGCAAGCTTTTACGCTGGAAGCTATTCGTGAGGAAGCCTACGATGCGCTGAGCTACGCCATCGCTTGGTTCTGTGCAACAAATAGCGTCGAGCGTGAGAAACGAGCACCTGGCAGAAGCGTCAACAAACGAAGAGGATAGACCGTCAACTTCAGGCGTGAGCCAAGGCAGCATAAGCGGGTGCGTGTGCGAAAGGATCACACAGAGGCGGGTTCTGTGCAACAAATAGCGCCGACGCACTGAACTCCCAGCAGTGGCTGCAAAGCGCATTAGCGCTGGGCGTAAAGGCGCTAGGCGAGTGAAGCGCACAGCAGCCAGGCGAAGCGTGAGCGACTCTAATCGTGTAGGCGCTAGGCGAATACGTCAACAAGTGCTGGGCATAGTCGTCGGCTGAGCGGTGAATCACAGCGTGGAGCGAAGTGAGCGTTGAACCACCAAGCGATGGCGTAGCTCAGCGCATCGTAGGCTTCCTCACGAATAGCTTCCAGCGTAAAAGCTTGCAGGTGCTGGAGCTTGGAGAGGAGGCTGCTGAGCAGGGCTTTCGTGGAGCATGTAGTCGGCCAGCCCAAGCCCCTAACTACTAATCAGCAGCAGCATCATCATCCCACACAACTGTGTGGGAGAAGCCTTAACCTGCAACTTGCAAAACCTACACAGAACAGCAGGAGCATCAGCACCAAATTCATCAACCCGCCTGCAAATCAGAGTAAATCAGAAAATTACAAGGTATTCTGCTTCAATTTTTTTTTGGGATTTGCAATTGAGCAAATACAGTAATCAATTGAGCAGGTACAGGTGCCCAATTGCTCAATTTTTGAGCAAAATTGGCAAAATTGGGTGACATTGGTCACAATCAGGATAAATTTGCAGGAAATTGGTCAAATCAGGATCAATTTGCAGGAAATTGGATGTCGAAATTTGGGGCTTTTGATGTAATTGTGCAATTAAGCACTCATACATGCTGTATGATGTGAAAAATCGCACATTTGGGCAAAATTGCAGCAAATTGCAGTGCAAATCAAGGGGCTTTTGTGCCGATTTGGTTGATTTGCATGCAGGCAATCGCATTTGATGCTGTGGAAAATGTGCTGATGCCTTACAAGCACTCAATGTGCCTGTAAATCAAGGGGCTTTCATGTATTTGATGTATATGTGGCCAGGGGGAAGCATCGTGAACACTCTGGATGCCTTCATGTGCGTCAATGTACCATGCATGATCAGAAATTGATCTCAAATCAAGGGGCTTTTCAAGTTTGTATGCTTGTTGAGCTTGGCAAAGCAGCAGGCAAGACATTTATGCCTTGAATCCTCAGAAATCAGCTTGCAGTCAAGGGGCTTTTGCCCAATTTCTGTTCGGGACTGTTTTATGCAGTGTTCGTGACTGTAAAAGTCTGATTTTCACTCATTTGGACAGCCAAGAGAGCATTTATTGCTATTGTACCTGCTGGTACAGATTTGGCACAGCTTTGTGCATGTTTTGGCATGGCTGTACACTGTTTTGAGTGACCAAAAGATTCAATTTCAGCTGCTGAAATTGCCGGTACAGGTTTGGTACATCGTTGGTGAGCGCTTAGTACTACTGTACAGTACTTTGGAAGGGCAAAAGAGCACATTCAAGGTGCTGTCCAAAATCTGCAGCAACCAGATTTTGGTGTTTTCATCACAAAAAGTGGGAGAAAAGTTGCATTCTTGCTTCCGCAGTGGGAGATAAAGCTTGGGAGAACATTTGTGAGCACTTTGTGTGCTTTTGGGTGCAGTGTTTGCACATCTTGGGTGCAGTGTTTGCACATTTTGCAGGGAGTCAGGCATTAAAGGTTGCATATTGCTATGGCAACCACAGGTGAGAGCTCTTCATTGCTTCACATCAAGAAGCTTGAAGGCTCGCAGAATTATGACATTTGGCAAACCCAGTGCTACAATGTGTTGCTCCAGAAAAAGCAGCACAAGCCTATCAAAGAAAGGGGTGTAATGCCCGCTTCTCTTACTGCTGAAGAGTGGGAAGATATGGATGAGCTGGCAAGATCTACTATCATGTTGTCTGTGTCAGATTCATTACTTTTCAGCATTCGTGAAGAGAAGACAGCTTGGGGAATGTGGCAGAGATTGCAGGACTTGTATGCCCAACAAAGTGCCTCAAGCAAAGTGTATTGGTTGAAGAAACTCATAGGTCTTCAGATGAAGGAAGGGGCATCTATGACAGCCCATCTCAATGAGTTTAATGGTATTGTCAGCCAAGTCATTAATCAAAAGTTGGCAATGGACGATGAGTTCAAAGCCACTTTTCTGTTATGCACTTTGCCAGAGAGTTGGGACACATTCAGGACAGCCACTAGCAATTCGCATGCTATGCTGTCATATGCAGATGTTGAGGGTGCTCTTCTTCAAGAAGAGATGAACAGGAAAAACAACTCTGTTGGAAAGTCCAATGCAATGAATGCACGTGGGAGATCCCAGCAAAGGGGTAAAAGCCAAGAAAGGGGAAGGAGCAAGTCTCGCTCCAAAAAGGATTTGGAATGCCATTATTGTGGCAAGAAGGGACACATTAAAAAACAATGCTACAAATGGAAAAATGATCAAAAAGAAAAGGGAAAAGGCAAAGACAAAGAGAAAGACGAAGCCAAAGATGTAAAGCCGAAGGGCAAAAGTGGAGTCAAGATTGAAGAAATCAATGTGTCACATGCAGGTGGCAGTGAGGATGAGGTCCTCTTTACTTCTTCACTTGATGCCCATTCACTTCTTACAGGTGGTCATGGTATGCACTCATGGATCATTGATTCAGGTGCCTCCTTTCATGTCACAGGTTGCAGAGACTTGTTTGTCAGGTACACTGCTGGCAATGAAGGAGTGGTTTATTTGGGTGATAACCATGCATGCAAGATTCTTGGCAGAGGTGATGTAAGGCTTGTATTTTCAGATGGCTCACAGCTTATGCTCCATGATGTCAGGCATGTGCCTGAGATCAAGAAGAATCTGCTTTCTACTGGACAGCTTGATGATGCTGATTATGTTACCACATTTGGTCGTGGAAAGTGGAAGATTAGTAAGGGCTCACTGGTTGTTGCCAGAGGCTCTAAGGTGGACACTCTTTATTTTATGCATGCAGGTGTTTGTCACCATGCTAATGTAAATGCAACCGAGCTGCCGGAAATTTCTATGTGGCATAGCCGGTTGGGACACATGAGTGTCAAAGGAATGGAGCAATTGTCTCGTTTGGGTTACTTGCCTTCTCTAAAGTTTTCAAGTTTTCAGTTTTGTGAGCATTGTATATATGGTAGGCAACTACAGTGCCCCCACAAGAAAGCTCTTGGACAGAAAGATGCTCAATTAGAGCTTGTGCATACAGATGTATGTGAGATGCCTCAGCTTTCTTTGGGAGGGGCAAAATATTTTGTGTCTTTTATTGATGATGCCACACGCAAGGTGTGGGTTTATCCTCTTCGTTTGAAGAGTGATACATTCTCAGTGTTTCAGAAGTTTGTTGCTCTTGTTGAGAATCAAACTGGCAAAACACTGAAGGCTTTGCGTTCCGACAATGGTGGAGAGTATATGTCCAAACAGTTTCAGGACTTTTGTGATGCTAAAGGCATCAAGAGGGAGCTCTCTACTCCTTATGATCCTCCACAAAACGGAACAGCAGAGAGGATAAACAGGACCATTCAGGAGAAGGTCCGTTCTATGTTGTCACATGCTGCATTACCTCATGGTTTTTGGGCTGAAGCTGTTATGACAGCCGTTCACCTTATAAACAGGTCACCTAACACGAGGCTTGGTGGGAAAGTGCCAGAAGAAGTATGGACTGGGAAGCCTCCGTCATACAAGCACTTGAGAGTGTTTGGTTGCGTTGCGTACGTGCACATACGCAGGGAAATGCGCACCAAACTTGATCCTAAGTCTCACAAATGCATATTCCTAGGATATGGTGACAAAGGTGAAATGGGGTATAGACTTTGGGATCCCATGAATAGAAAGATTATACGCAGCAATGATGTCATTTTTGATGAAACATGCATGTATAAGGAGCCTGCAAGGCAACAGGAGCCTGGCAGAGTCATCTTTGATGATGATGGACATCATGGACAACAACAAAGGGCTGTAAATCAGCCATTACAGCAAGAAAACCAGCCCTTAAATGGTGCTGAAAATGGTCCAAATGGACAGCCAGAGATGGCAGAAGATATCCCTATGGATATACCACAGTTAGAGGATATACCGGGCATGATTTTTCAGCCTTATGGCATGGAACAGGAGCCACCAATGGGTGATATGCAGGCTGGACAGCAACCTGCAAATGATGGTCATTGGGTACGGAGGTCCACTAGACCCTCCAGAGCCCCTGACAGGTTTGTTCCAGGGGTTGACTACTTGATGCTCACTGACTGTGGGGAGCCCTCATGTTATAAAGAGGCTTTACAGAGGGCAGACAAGGCTCTATGGGAGCGTGCCATGAAGTCAGAGATGGATTCTCTGCATAAAAATGAAACATGGAAGTTGGTGCATTTGCCTGCAGGCAAGAAGGTTTTGCCATGCAAGTGGGTATACAGGCTCAAAGTTGCACCAGATGCAAAGCCAAGATACAAAGCCAGGTTAGTGGCTAAGGGCTTCAAGCAGGAATATGGTGTGGACTTTGATGAGATCTTCTCTCCAGTGGTCAAAATGACCACACTTAGAGCTGTGTTGGCTTTGGTTGCGCATGATGATCTGGACTTGATTCAGATGGATGTGAAGACTGCTTTTCTTCACGGTGATCTCCATGAGGAGATATATATGCAGCAGCCAGAGGGTTATGCAGTGAGTGGAAAGGAGAAGCTTGTATGCAAGCTGAAAAAGAGTCTTTATGGGCTCAAACAGGCACCAAGAGAATGGTATCATAAATTTGATACATTCATGAAATCTCAGAAATTCAGGAGAAGTGACATAGATCACTGCTTGTACACCAAGAAAGCTTTGGATGGCAGTCTCTTGATTCTCATTTTGTATGTTGATGATATGTTGATTGCCGGGAAATCTCGTAAAGAGATGGATGCCTTGAAGCAGAGGCTGCATCAAACCTTTGATATGAAGGATTTGGGTGATGCAAATCACATCTTGGGTATGCGGATACTTCGGGACAGAAATCAGCATGTGTTGTATTTGTCTCAGAAGGAATACATTGGCAAAGTCTTGCAGAGGTTCAATATGGACGGGGGGAAGAAAGCTAGTACTCCTTTGCCTCCATATGTGAAACTCAGTGCTATGGACAGCCCACAGTCGGATAGTGACAGGGCTGATATGGCCAAGATTCCGTATGCTTCAGCTTGTGGCAGTCTCATGTATGCCATGGTTGCTACTAGGCCGGACATTGCATTTGCAGTGGGAGTGGTTTCTAGATACATGGCCAACCCTGGCAAGAAGCATTGGGAAGCAGTGAAAGGTGTCATGAGATACCTGAAGGGCACACAGGATTTGTGCATTTGCTTTGGCAAACAGGATGCATTAGTGCATGGTTACACGGATTCGGATTATGCCGGTCATCCAGATAACCGGAAGTCTACTACCGGTTATGTCTTTACATTCACAGGAGGTGCTGTGTCATGGATATCCAGGATGCAGAAGTGCACAGCCTTATCTACTACAGAGGCCGAGTATATTGCAGCCACAGAGGCTTGCAAGGAGGCATTATGGCTATCTCGGTTAGTGGTTGATTTGGGCTATACAGGGGATATTCCATTGTTGCATTGTGACAGTCAGAGTGCCATCCAGTTGGCAAAGAACCCTGTCTTTCATGCAAAGACGAAGCATGTGGATGTGAAGTATCACTTCATCAGAGAGGTGATAGAGAACAAGCAAATTCAGCTTGTTAAGATTCACACGGATGACAACCCGGCTGATCTGTTGACGAAGAGTTTGCCTCCGGAGCGGTTTGCTCATTGCAGACACTTGATGGGCATTGGATGAGGCCATTTTCAGCCTTGATATGGCCTTGTATATTATCATGTACATGCTGATTTTTTCTTTTCCTTTCCTTAAGGGCACTTTGCCTTTAAGTGGGAGGTTGTTGGGGTAAAGGCGTTATGCCCACCCTTATAGTGTGTACAAGCCCATAAGTTATAGTACATAGTACACTTAGTACTTTTAATGTACTAAGTGCACTATGTGTACTAGTGCAATATACATGTGTGATAGGGGAGTCACACACTCATGCCTCATGAGTTGACTTATCCCCACAACTCTTTCTCTCTCTCTCCCCCTTGCTTCTCTGTGTATGTCTCGCAAGTTGCAGGTTAAGGCTTCTCCCACACAGTTGTGTGGGATGATGATGCTGCTGCTGATTAGTAGTTAGGGGCTTGGGCTGGCCGACTACATGCTCCACGAAAGCCCTGCTCAGCAGCCTCCTCTCCAAGCTCCAGCACCTGCAAGCTTTTACGCTGGAAGCTATTCGTGAGGAAGCCTACGATGCGCTGAGCTACGCCATCGCTTGGTTCTGTGCAACAAATAGCGTCGAGCGTGAGAAACGAGCACCTGGCAGAAGCGTCAACAAACGAAGAGGATAGACCGTCAACTTCAGGCGTGAGCCAAGGCAGCATAAGCGGGTGCGTGTGCGAAAGGATCACACAGAGGCGGGTTCTGTGCAACAAATAGCGCCGACGCACTGAACTCCCAGCAGTGGCTGCAAAGCGCATTAGCGCTGGGCGTAAAGGCGCTAGGCGAGTGAAGCGCACAGCAGCCAGGCGAAGCGTGAGCGACTCTAATCGTGTAGGCGCTAGGCGAATACGTCAACAAGTGCTGGGCATAGTCGTCGGCTGAGCGGTGAATCACAGCGTGGAGCGAAGTGAGCGTTGAACCACCAAGCGATGGCGTAGCTCAGCGCATCGTAGGCTTCCTCACGAATAGCTTCCAGCGTAAAAGCTTGCAGGTGCTGGAGCTTGGAGAGGAGGCTGCTGAGCAGGGCTTTCGTGGAGCATGTAGTCGGCCAGCCCAAGCCCCTAACTACTAATCAGCAGCAGCATCATCATCCCACACAACTGTGTGGGAGAAGCCTTAACCTGCAACTTGCAAAACCTACACAGAACAGCAGGAGCATCAGCACCAAATTCATCAACCCGCCTGCAAATCAGAGTAAATCAGAAAATTACAAGGTATTCTGCTTCAATTTTTTTTTGGGATTTGCAATTGAGCAAATACAGTAATCAATTGAGCAGGTACAGGTGCCCAATTGCTCAATTTTTGAGCAAAATTGGCAAAATTGGGTGACATTGGTCACAATCAGGATAAATTTGCAGGAAATTGGTCAAATCAGGATCTATTTGCAGGAAATTGGATGTCGAAATTTGGGGCTTTTGATGTAATTGTGCAATTAAGCACTCATACATGCTGTATGATGTGAAAAATCGCACATTTGGGCAAAATTGCAGCAAATTGCAGTGCAAATCAAGGGGCTTTTGTGCCGATTTGGTTGATTTGCATGCAGGCAATCGCATTTGATGCTGTGGAAAATGTGCTGATGCCTTACAAGCACTCAATGTGCCTGTAAATCAAGGGGCTTTCATGTATTTGATGTATATGTGGCCAGGGGGAAGCATCGTGAACACTCTGGATGCCTTCATGTGCGTCAATGTACCATGCATGATCAGAAATTGATCTCAAATCAAGGGGCTTTTCAAGTTTGTATGCTTGTTGAGCTTGGCAAAGCAGCAGGCAAGACATTTATGCCTTGAATCCTCAGAAATCAGCTTGCAGTCAAGGGGCTTTTGCCCAATTTCTGTTCGGGACTGTTTTATGCAGTGTTCGTGACTGTAAAAGTCTGATTTTCACTCATTTGGACAGCCAAGAGAGCATTTATTGCTATTGTACCTGCTGGTACAGATTTGGCACAGCTTTGTGCATGTTTTGGCATGGCTGTACACTGTTTTGAGTGACCAAAAGATTCAATTTCAGCTGCTGAAATTGCCGGTACAGGTTTGGTACATCGTTGGTGAGCGCTTAGTACTACTGTACAGTACTTTGGAAGGGCAAAAGAGCACATTCAAGGTGCTGTCCAAAATCTGCAGCAACCAGATTTTGGTGTTTTCATCACAAAAAGTGGGAGAAAAGTTGCATTCTTGCTTCCGCAGTGGGAGATAAAGCTTGGGAGAACATTTGTGAGCACTTTGTGTGCTTTTGGGTGCAGTGTTTGCACATCTTGGGTGCAGTGTTTGCACATTTTGCAGGGAGTCAGGCATTAAAGGTTGCATATTGCTATGGCAACCACAGGTGAGAGCTCTTCATTGCTTCACATCAAGAAGCTTGAAGGCTCGCAGAATTATGACATTTGGCAAACCCAGTGCTACAATGTGTTGCTCCAGAAAAAGCAGCACAAGCCTATCAAAGAAAGGGGTGTAATGCCCGCTTCTCTTACTGCTGAAGAGTGGGAAGATATGGATGAGCTGGCAAGATCTACTATCATGTTGTCTGTGTCAGATTCATTACTTTTCAGCATTCGTGAAGAGAAGACAGCTTGGGGAATGTGGCAGAGATTGCAGGACTTGTATGCCCAACAAAGTGCCTCAAGCAAAGTGTATTGGTTGAAGAAACTCATAGGTCTTCAGATGAAGGAAGGGGCATCTATGACAGCCCATCTCAATGAGTTTAATGGTATTGTCAGCCAAGTCATTAATCAAAAGTTGGCAATGGACGATGAGTTCAAAGCCACTTTTCTGTTATGCACTTTGCCAGAGAGTTGGGACACATTCAGGACAGCCACTAGCAATTCGCATGCTATGCTGTCATATGCAGATGTTGAGGGTGCTCTTCTTCAAGAAGAGATGAACAGGAAAAACAACTCTGTTGGAAAGTCCAATGCAATGAATGCACGTGGGAGATCCCAGCAAAGGGGTAAAAGCCAAGAAAGGGGAAGGAGCAAGTCTCGCTCCAAAAAGGATTTGGAATGCCATTATTGTGGCAAGAAGGGACACATTAAAAAACAATGCTACAAATGGAAAAATGATCAAAAAGAAAAGGGAAAAGGCAAAGACAAAGAGAAAGACGAAGCCAAAGATGTAAAGCCGAAGGGCAAAAGTGGAGTCAAGATTGAAGAAATCAATGTGTCACATGCAGGTGGCAGTGAGGATGAGGTCCTCTTTACTTCTTCACTTGATGCCCATTCACTTCTTACAGGTGGTCATGGTATGCACTCATGGATCATTGATTCAGGTGCCTCCTTTCATGTCACAGGTTGCAGAGACTTGTTTGTCAGGTACACTGCTGGCAATGAAGGAGTGGTTTATTTGGGTGATAACCATGCATGCAAGATTCTTGGCAGAGGTGATGTAAGGCTTGTATTTTCAGATGGCTCACAGCTTATGCTCCATGATGTCAGGCATGTGCCTGAGATCAAGAAGAATCTGCTTTCTACTGGACAGCTTGATGATGCTGATTATGTTACCACATTTGGTCGTGGAAAGTGGAAGATTAGTAAGGGCTCACTGGTTGTTGCCAGAGGCTCTAAGGTGGACACTCTTTATTTTATGCATGCAGGTGTTTGTCACCATGCTAATGTAAATGCAACCGAGCTGCCGGAAATTTCTATGTGGCATAGCCGGTTGGGACACATGAGTGTCAAAGGAATGGAGCAATTGTCTCGTTTGGGTTACTTGCCTTCTCTAAAGTTTTCAAGTTTTCAGTTTTGTGAGCATTGTATATATGGTAGGCAACTACAGTGCCCCCACAAGAAAGCTCTTGGACAGAAAGATGCTCAGTTAGAGCTTGTGCATACAGATGTATGTGAGATGCCTCAGCTTTCTTTGGGAGGGGCAAAATATTTTGTGTCTTTTATAGATGATGCCACACGCAAGGTGTGGGTTTATCCTCTTCGTTTGAAGAGTGATACATTCTCAGTGTTTCAGAAGTTTGTTGCTCTTGTTGAGAATCAAACTGGCAAAACACTGAAGGCTTTGCGTTCCGACAATGGTGGAGAGTATATGTCCAAACAGTTTCAGGACTTTTGTGATGCTAAAGGCATCAAGAGGGAGCTCTCTACTCCTTATGATCCTCCACAAAACGGGACAGCAGAGAGGATGAACAGGACCATACAGGAGAAGGTCCGTTCTATGTTGTCACATGCTGCATTACCTCATGGTTTTTGGGCTGAAGCTGTTATGACAGCCGTTCACCTTATAAACAGGTCACCTAACACGAGGCTTGGTGGGAAAGTGCCAGAAGAAGTATGGACAGGGAAGCCTCCGTCATACAAGCACTTGAGAGTGTTTGGTTGCGTTGCGTACGTGCACATACGCAGGGAAATGCGCACCAAACTTGATCCCAAGTCTCACAAATGCATATTCCTAGGATATGGTGACAGAGGTGAAATGGGGTATAGACTTTGGGATCCCATGAATAGAAAGATCATACGCAGCAATGATGTCATTTTTGATGAAACGTGCATGTATAAGGAGCCTGCAAGGCAACATGAGCCTGGCAGAGTCATCTTTGATGATGATGGACATCATGGACAACAACAAAGGGCTGTAAATCAGCCATTACAGCAGGAAAACCAGCCCTTAAATGGTGCTGAAAATGGTCCAAATGGACAGCCAGAGATGGCAGAAGATATCCCTATGGATATACCACAGTTAGAGGATATACCGGGCATGATTTTTCAGCCTTATGGCATGGAACAGGAGCCACCAATGGGTGATATGCAGGCTGGACAGCAACCTGCAAATGATGGTCATTGGGTACGGAGGTCCACTAGACCCTCCAGAGCCCCTGACAGGTTTGTTCCAGGGGTTGACTACTTGATGCTCACTGACTGTGGGGAGCCCTCATGTTATAAAGAGGCTTTACAGAGGGCAGACAAGGCTCTATGGGAGCGTGCCATGAAGTCAGAGATGGATTCTCTGCATAAAAATGAAACATGGAAGTTGGTGCATTTGCCTGCAGGCAAGAAGGTTTTGCCATGCAAGTGGGTATACAGGCTCAAAGTTGCACCAGATGCAAAGCCAAGATACAAAGCCAGGTTAGTGGCTAAGGGCTTCAAGCAGGAATATGGTGTGGACTTTGATGAGATCTTCTCTCCAGTGGTCAAAATGACCACACTTAGAGCTGTGTTGGCTTTGGTTGCGCATGATGATCTGGACTTGATTCAGATGGATGTGAAGACTGCTTTTCTTCACGGTGATCTCCATGAGGAGATATATATGCAGCAGCCAGAGGGTTATGCAGTGAGTGGAAAGGAGAAGCTTGTATGCAAGCTGAAAAAGAGTCTTTATGGGCTCAAACAGGCACCAAGAGAATGGTATCATAAATTTGATACATTCATGAAATCTCAGAAATTCAGGAGAAGTGACATAGATCACTGCTTGTACACCAAGAAAGCTTTGGATGGCAGTCTCTTGATTCTCATTTTGTATGTTGATGATATGTTGATTGCCGGGAAATCTCGTAAAGAGATGGATGCCTTGAAGCAGAGGCTGCATCAAACCTTTGATATGAAGGATTTGGGTGATGCAAATCACATCTTGGGTATGCGGATACTTCGGGACAGAAATCAGCATGTGTTGTATTTGTCTCAGAAGGAATACATTGGCAAAGTCTTGCAGAGGTTCAATATGGACGGGGGGAAGAAAGCTAGTACTCCTTTGCCTCCATATGTGAAACTCAGTGCTATGGACAGCCCACAGTCGGATAGTGACAGGGCTGATATGGCCAAGATTCCGTATGCTTCAGCTTGTGGCAGTCTCATGTATGCCATGGTTGCTACTAGGCCGGACATTGCATTTGCAGTGGGAGTGGTTTCTAGATACATGGCCAACCCTGGCAAGAAGCATTGGGAGGCAGTGAAAGGTGTCATGAGATACCTGAAGGGCACACAGGATTTGTGCATTTGCTTTGGCAAACAGGATGCATTAGTGCATGGTTACACGGATTCGGATTACGCCGGTCATCCAGATAACCGGAAGTCTACTACCGGTTATGTCTTTACATTCACAGGAGGTGCTGTGTCATGGATATCCAGGATGCAGAAGTGCACAGCCTTATCTACTACAGAGGCCGAGTATATTGCAGCCACAGAGGCTTGCAAGGAGGCATTATGGCTATCTCGGTTAGTGGTTGATTTGGGCTATACAGGGGATATTCCATTGTTGCATTGTGACAGTCAGAGTGCCATCCAGTTGGCAAAGAACCCTGTCTTTCATGCAAAGACGAAGCATGTGGATGTGAAGTATCACTTCATCAGAGAGGTGATAGAGAACAAGCAAATTCAGCTTGTTAAGATTCACACGGATGACAACCCGGCTGATCTGTTGACGAAGAGTTTGCCTCCGGAGCGGTTTGCTCATTGCAGACACTTGATGGGCATTGGATGAGGCCATTTTCAGCCTTGATATGGCCTTGTATATTATCATGTACATGCTGATTTTTTCTTTTCCTTTCCTTAAGGGCACTTTGCCTTTAAGTGGGAGGTTGTTGGGGTAAAGGCGTTATGCCCACCCTTATAGTGTGTACAAGCCCATAAGTTATAGTACATAGTACACTTAGTACTTTTAATGTACTAAGTGCACTATGTGTACTAGTGCAATATACATGTGTGATAGGGGAGTCACACACTCATGCCTCATGAGTTGACTTATCCCCACAACTCTCTCTCTCTCTCTCCCTTGCTTCTCTGTGTATGTCTCCCATCAATGAACTCTAACCCTAATTTCAGTTTCTCCCCATCACTACTTGGGTATAGTTTAAACAGGTGTTCTCTTCCGTGTGGCTCACATCTACATTGGAGGTGGATGTAATGACACCATGGCACTAGTTGGATGCATCGAAATGTGAGAATCTTGAGGATTATAACAAGAAGTTTTGGGAAGCTTTACTCCCAGTTACTTCTTATCGTGGAGTGCCATTGTCTAAGCGAGTTGAGAAGTATTGTTGTGGGTTGCCCAAGGAAGTGCGTGACTATTGTATAAAGACTCAAGTAACAAATATGTCGCAGATGATAGAGAATGCCATGACAGCAAATGCGTTACTCACTGGAGTTTCATCTGGATTTAAGGGCAGCAAAAGCACAAGCAAGAAAACTGAAAAGTCAGGGCATGAAAAGTCGGGGCATGCTTTGCATGATGCAACAGTGCCTACAGAGAAGCGGCATAGGAAGTTACCAATGCCCAAGAGAACTCCTGAGGAGAGACAGGCTTTGATGGATGCTAAGAAGTGCTTTTTCTGTACTGAGGAGGGACATATGTCTTTCAATTGTCTAAAGCGAAAGTCCCAAAAGGACTCTGACACTAAAGGGGAGCCCAAGTCTAAGAAAGCAAAGCCTTCCGCAGGGTTAGTTCCTGATCTTGTTGGGGAACAGCCAGGTGGTGAGGAGACTAAGTTGTGCAGGGCATGGAGCAAAGTTAGAGATCAGAATGCTTTGATTTCCTTTGACACAGGTGCTAGAGCCAACTTTATCTCACCAGATTTGGCTGGCAGATTGGGGATCCATGCAAAGGAGATGGTGTCACGTGCACACCAGTCAGGTGTACAGTGACATGGCATCATCATATGGCATCATTAGCATCATAGATATTATCAGGCATTTAATCAGCACTTTACAGGCATTTTTAGGCATTTATGAGGCAACCGACTGGTTATATTGGGATTTGATGGGAATATGTACTGGCCGACTGCAGTCCACCTGGCCGACCAGCATCCTCTCACCAATATATATACATTCAGCACCTCATCCATTCAGTCATCACAGGCTCAGCAGTGAAGCGCATCCTCATCTTCATGCGTTTTCAGCCTGTCATCAGCAGCATACAGTCCAGAATCAGCCATTCAGATTAACGCATCTCCATCAGCCTCATCATCAGTTAACGCATCTCCATCAGCATCTTCATCAGTAAACGCATCATCATCAGCCATCATCATCAGCAAACGCAGCCAGTTCAGCCCAACAGGTCAGCGTTTCAGCATATCATCAGCATTCAGCTTCTGTTCCAAAGCCTCCCTTCAGTGTTTCCTTCCCAGGAGACAAGGGAAAGAGTGGACAGCAGTTCAGCCCGCATTTCCAGCACATAGTCAGCATATTCAGCAGTACAGATCCATTTGGATCTCATTGTAATATCATTCATTCATTTAATATAGCTGCACTGCATTGACACATACTTGTCTGTCTCTTTGTCTATCTCTTAAACATCATTAAGTGCAGTTAAGTCAGACTAAGGTTGTGATTACTACGGTCTAACCCCTCACATGTCACATTGGTATCAGAGCGTCACAAGGTAGCCAGCCTTAGAGCATGTTCATTCCATCAGTCATTCAGTCAGTCATCATTTTTATCGCTTCCGCACAGTTAAACCCAGTTCTCAAAATTTTGCAAGCCACCCTTAGGGATTTTCCCTTAGGTCTGCATTAGTAACCCATCCATCTGCATTCTTGCACAGCATATAGGGTTGCACATGGTTTGCATAGCAGTCATCATAGCAGTCAGTCCTGCATACATGTTGCCCATGAACTCTCAGGGAAGAATGACATCCATCATCAAAGGAGCACATAAGTTTTGGCTTCAACTGGCAGCAGGGGGTTTCTCTTCCACAGAAGACGGAAGTTTGCTCCAACATCGCCTCACGAGGTTCAGAGCTTCAAGTACGACGGAGATGGTAGGTGAAAGGTTTCCAGGAACAGGTCAGGGGTGACTCAAGTAGTTGCCATTCAGTTCCCGCAGTACATAGAGTCTTGGCTCAAGGATCTCACTCCTGCAGACGGCCTCAGTCCCAACAGAAAAGACAGAAGGGGGCAGTGGTTCGGAGGAGAAGGATCGCAGACGAGTCGAAGGTTGCCAGGTATCCACCCAGCAACAGTTTAGCAGCGGGGAATGTCACGTGCACACCAGTCAGGTGTACAGTGACATGGCATCATCATATGGCATCATTAGCATCATAGATATTATCAGGCATTTAATCAGCACTTTACAGGCATTTTTAGGCATTTATGAGGCAACCGACTGGTTATATTGGGATTTGATGGGAATATGTACTGGCCGACTGCAGTCCACCTGGCCGACCAGCATCCTCTCACCAATATATATACATTCAGCACCTCATCCATTCAGTCATCACAGGCTCAGTAGTGAAGCGCATCCTCATCTTCATGCGTTTTCAGCCTGTCATCAGCAGCATACAGTCCAGAATCAGCCATTCAGATTAACGCATCTCCATCAGCCTCATCATCAGTTAACGCATCTCCATCAGCATCTTCATCAGTAAACGCATCATCATCAGCCATCATCATCAGCAAACGCAGCCAGTTCAGCCCAACAAGTCAGCGTTTCAGCATATCATCAGCATTCAGCTTCTGTTCCAAAGCCTCCCTTCAGTGTTTCCTTCCCAGGAGACAAGGGAAAGAGTGGACAGCAGTTCAGCCCGCATTTCCAGCACATAGTCAGCATATTCAGCAGTACAGATCCATTTGGATCTCATTGTAATATCATTCATTCATTTAATATAGCTGCACTGCATTGACACATACTTGTCTGTCTCTTTGTCTATCTCTTAAACATCATTAAGTGCAGTTAAGTCAGACTAAGGTTGTGATTACTACGGTCTAACCCCTCACATGTCACAGATGGGGCCTTTGTATGAGGCTAATATGGCTTGTCCTGGGTATGCAGAACCCGTTTCCCCTATTATTGGGAAGCTGAGGCTTCATGTGCAGGGTTATGTGGACAGTGAGGAGTTCTATATCATGCCACTTGATGGGTGTGATGTTTTGTTTTTTATGCCATGGTGTCATAGAGTACATGTACTGGTGGATACGTATAACAAGAAGATTACTTTGACTCATAGAGAAAAAGAGCATATTTTGGATGTAAAGCTTAAAGGGGAAGATGATGAGTCTAAATCTAATTTGTCTACGTTAGATAAAGACAGGACTGATTTCCTACGTGAGTACCAAGATTGTTTTTCCGAGTCATTGCCAAGAGAACTTCCTCCGAAAAGGCCAGAAGATCATGCTACTGATCTTATTCCGGGGAGTACCCCACAAAATAGACCGCCGTACCGTGTTAGTGCAGCCCAACAAGAGGAAACTATGAGCCAGGTATAGGAGTTGTTGAAAAAGGGGTTGATTCAGCCTAGCTCATCACCCTTTTGCTCACCTGTGCTCTTAGTGCAAAAGAAAGATGGTTCTTGGCGCATGTGTATAGACTACAGGGCGCTAAACAAGAACACCATCAAGAATCGATTCCCTATTCCGAGGATCAATGACATATTGGACTGCTTACAAGGCTCCACAGTCTTTAGTCAAATAGATTTGAAAAGCGGGTATCATCAGATACGCATTAGACCCGAGGATGTGCATAAGACAGCATTTCGGACCACCTTTGGGCTATATGAGTTCTTGGTCATGCCCTTTGGCTTGACAAATGCTCCCACCACCTTTAATAGGATGATGGATAGGATTTTCCAACCTCATAGAGCGCTTGTGGACACATTCTTTGATGATATGATTGTGCATTCACGCTCAGAGGAGGAGCATAGGAAGCATTTGGCCAATTGCAGCCTTTAAAAAGCTTAAAGAAAAGCTTGCTTCGGATCCCGTATTGGTATTACCGGGTCTCCGAAAAGCTTTTGTTGTCCAGTGTGATGCATGTGGGAACAGCATTGGGGTAGTTCTTATGCAGGAAGGACATGTGATAGCCTATGAGAGTCATATATTATAGAATGCCAAGAAGCATTTACAGGTTTATGAGAAAGAGATGTTGGCTGTAATTCATACTCTTTCTACATGGAAACACTATTTGCTTGGGACTGATTTCATTGTGCAGACAGATCATCAGACCTTGCGTTATTTCCTCACGCAAACTAAACTTTCTGAGAAGCATATGAGATGGGTCAACTTTTTGTCTTTGTTCCACTTTCAGATTGTACATGTGGAAGGCAAAAAGAATGTTGTGGCAGATGCTTTGTCACGCAAGCCACAGGTCTCAGCAGTTTCACTTACTTATCATCATGAGCTTGATGAGATGAAAGAGTAGTATGCCCAGGATGAGGATTTTGGAAGGGTCTATGATCAGATGTCTGAGGGTCAGCGGCATGATCATTATACTCTCAGGGATGGCTTTCTGTTGATGCATGGTAGACTGTGTTACCAGGCAGTTACGACTCAAGGTTATGATTGAAAGTCATGCTCCGCTGAATGCAGGTTATAGAGGTATTGACACCACAGTAAAGGCAGTTGAGGCTTTCTTTTATTGGCCGACCTTGAGAAGAGATGTTGATGCTTTTGTTAGGCAATGCATCATATGTCAGAAGGTGAAGTATGTGTAACTTGGTTGAACACAATGCTAATCAATACACTAAGATTTGATGGACACTTGCTCAAATACAAGAAGTAAATTGCTGAATTGACAAGAGACACAATGAGCCAGAACGGCCGACCCCTCCATCAAATAAAGTATATTGATCTTGGGAGATCAAGTACATAGTGTCATGGGCATTTCTGACCAGATTTCCATACCAATGCATATGAATACAGTATTGCAAACAAGTGGTTGTCGATGTAGACTTGCAATCCACACTACCCTCTCAAGTGTCCATGTTCCCTACCATCTGCTCTCTATTGTTCCACCAACACATGGTAGCAACAATCTGCAAGAGAGCACGTAGGACAAGAGAACACTACACAGGGTATGTGATCTTGTAATCAGGTTCCTCCCTCCTGCTACTTCTTGCTCCCATATTTAAGCATAAAAGCTTACCAATATCGATGGCAACGGAAGTCTTCGCGACGATGGAAGTGTTGAGATCTTCGATTTGTCGCATTTCTTTGCGACAAAAGTCTTCAAGAGGATGAAGGGAACCTTGGGAGAGCTTCCCCTATGGTTCAACTTGAGAAAGGAGGGCTGAAATTAGGGTTTTCAGCAAAAAGACCAGAAATTACAGCAATAAAGAGAGCTGTTTTGCTGAATTTCAGTTATTGGGAGTGTGTAGGAGAGTGATTAGCATCCGGAAACACTCTTGGAAGCTTGAAAAACACCTTAGCAAGCTTGGAAATAGAGTTGGGAAGGAGAAAGTGCAAAAAATGCAGCCCAACAGCCCTCATGAAGGAGGCGCCAATCTCTAGAGAGGAGGAGGAGTGAGGTGGTGAGTTGTCCAACGTAGGTGGCAGACAGGTGCTTTGTGGAGCAAGCTAGAGTGAACACATGGCTGGTTACTCCCTTTGTACAAAGGGGATAAGATCTGGGCGGTGGACATTGGGTTATGTCCACCTCGGGACATCAGTGTGTCTGAACACCGCCACATAACCATGTCAGCAAACAATTTCACACGCACGGGCGGGCGTCTCCTTACCCTGAACTACACATTGGTCAAGCAAGCATGAAAACAGCATGCAATTTCAATTGCAAGCAAGCACATAAAGATACTATGCAATGCAACATTGGTATGGACAATCCCCGTTCATGAGACTATACCAAAATAGACGTGCTCCAGGCAAGTACACGAAGTACCAGACCCAATGGAACACCAATCCACCAATCCACCAAGCATTTCCGAGCATGTACACAGATGCACAAGTCCCAACGGAAAGCCAAGTCCACAGTATTACATGAGCGGCATCAATCCCCGGCATAAAGAACTGCCATGGACACCAGTCCAATGTACAAACATGATAAGAAAGCACGGGTGGACCAATTGAGTGACCAAATGGTGATATCCCCCCCCGGCTTCTAAACAGTTGTCCGCAACTGAAAAGCATCCAAATATGTCTGAAGCACATGCGGCCAATCTCTGAAGAACTCTTCATCTACCCATTTAGCATCAATGGGAAGATAGTTCTTAAACTTCACAAGGTAACACCTGACAACTTTGCCTACAGCAAGCTTGCGTTCCTTGTGATACACAATCTACTCTGGCTACAAGATCTCCTCAAGCTCATCCACTTCTAGTGGATCCTCAATGACCGTTTCACTGGGCTCCGGCCCTACATACTTGCGAAGGAGACTCACATGAAAAGCATTGTGTATGTGCCAATGACTAGGTAATGCCAATCTGAAAGCCACTTCATTATCTTCTCAATCACTCGAAAAGGCCCATAGTACTTGGTTGCAAGCTTAGGATATGCACCCTCTTTGCCGGGCCTCTTTGCAAGTCTTGCTTTCTCAAATTTCAACAATACCTAATCATTCTCTTTAACAACTAATTGCCTTCTATGCTTGTCAGGGCAGCCTTTTTATGCTTGTCTTGTGACTTTGCAATGACTGTCCGCACTCGAGCAAAAGCAATATCCAAGTCTCTTATATACTCTCAGCTGCAAATATCCTTTGTGCGAAGGATGGGTGGCAAAACCACCTTACCATAAACAATCTCAAACGGGGCCTTTCCCGTGGATGCATGCACACTCTTGTTGTATGCAAATTCCACAAGCGGTAAGTACTTCTCCCAAGAAGACTTCTGATCCGCCACATAACATTTCAAGAGATCCAACACGGCTGAATTTGCAACCTCACTTTGCCCATCCGTTTGAGGGTGATAAGCTGATGAGAAGTCCAATTTGGTGTCCATATTATCAAATAAGGCCCGCCAAAAGAGACTTGTAGTCCTGGGATCTCTATCCCCCACAATGGACTTCGGCATTCCATGATGCTTGAACACTTGTGCAAGATATATTTTAACCATATGCTCAGCTTTGATGGTCTTTTTGACCGGCAAGAAGTGAGCTTGCTTGCTAACCCTGTCCACAATTGTCCAAATTGCATCATTACCCTGTTGGGTCCGTGGCAAGTCCATAATGAAATCCATTGTAATACTTTCCCATGGCTGCATGGAAATAGGCAATGGCTGAAGCAAACCTGGTGCCTTTTGCCTATCAAATTTCACCTTTTGACAGGTGATACATGCACGTATATGTGCCTCTATGTCCTTCCGCATACCTGGCCAAAAGAAATACCGCTCAATCATGTGCGTAGTAGGCATTATGCCTCTATGACCAGCATATGGAGAAGCATGGCACTCATCCAAAACCTTTTGCCTCATGTCAGATACCACACATAGGCAATTATCTTTCATGAGATAACCCTCTTTGATCACATATGAGGCATGTGCATGACCAGCCATCAAATCAGCCCAAATAGTGGCAAAATCAATATCCGTATGATACAAATTACGCATGGCAGACAAGTCCCCATGCAAGGCAACCGAGATAGCTACTACATACGGCTTTTGTGACAATACATCGGCCACTACATTCTTCTTTCCTAGAGTGTGCAAGATCTGAAAATGAAACATAGAGAGGAAATTGGCCATCCTCATATGCTTCTCTGACAGCTTAGTTTAGGTAAGAAAATACTTCAAACTCTAGTGATCTGTCTTCGCAGTGAAATCAGTCCCAAGAAGGTAATGTTTCCATATAGTAAGTGCATGAATTACAGCCAAGAGCTCTTTCTCATAAATGCCAAGAGATCCTCAGTATGAGCCAAGTATGCACGTGTTGCATCCCTCGGTTGCATGTGGAACTCTTGAGCAATCATTGCCATTGCATGATCCATATAAGATTAAGCTTTCTTGGCCTTCAAACGGTCATGTACCAATGGATCCTCGCGGCAATAGAGATTCAATTCTTCTTGTTGTGCATGGAGAAGAGCCTGCATACGAGTAAGTTCAGCCCTCAAGACTATGGACTCTTCTTCCTGCATCTTCTCTTTGCCACGGGACGGCTGTCCCACATATTCATGTTCCCTATTGTGCACCACATGAGTTTGCTCATCGTGTAAAGCATTGGAGGCATGCATTTCATTGTCCCTGCCTCTTGTGTTAGCATCTCCAACATTCATTGTATGGCTGTCCATAATGTTCTAAGTGTAGAGATAGCTAGTGTTCACGGTGATCGTCTCTCACGATAGAAGTGAAAGAGAACCATATGCTCTGATACCAATGTAACTTAGTTGAACACAATGCCAATCAATACACTTAAATACACTAAGATTCGATGGACACTTGCTCAAATACAAGAAGTAAATTCCTGAATTGACAAGAGACACACAATGAGCCGGAGCAGCCGACCCCTCCCTCCAATAAAGTATATTGATCTTGGGAGAATCAAGTACATAGTGTCATTGGCATTTCTGACCAGATTTACATACCAATGCATATGAATACAACAATCCACACTACCCTCTCAAGTGCCCATGTTCCCTACCATCTGCTCTCTATTAATCCACCAACACATGGTAGCAACAATCTGCAAGAGAGCACGTAGGACAAGAGAACACTACACAAGGTATGTGATCTTGTAATCTGGTTCCTCCCTCCTGCTACTTGCTCCCATATTTAAGCATAAAAGCTTACCAATAGCAAATAGAGTTGATGACAGCGGAAGTCTTCGCGATGGAAGTCCTTGGAGTGTTGAGATCTTCGATTTGTCGCATTTCTTCGCGACAAAAGTCTTCAAGAGGATGAAGGGAACCTTGGGAAAGCTTGCCCTATGGTTCAACTTGAGAAAGGAGGGCTGAAATTAGGGTTTTCAGCAGAAAGACCAAAAATTACAGCAGTAAAGAGAGCTGTTTTGCTGAATTTCAGTTATTGGGAGTGTGTAGGAGAGTGATTAGCATCCGGAAACACTCTTGGAAGCTTGAAAAACACCTTAGCAAGCTTGGAAATGGAGTTGGGAAGGAGAAAGTGCAGAAAATGCAACCCAACAGCCCTCATGAAGGAGGCGCCAATCTCTAGAGAGAGGAGGAGGAGTAAGGTGGTGAGTTGTCCAACGTAGGTGGTCGGCAGGTGCTTTGTGGAACAACCTAGAGTGGACACATGGCTGGTTACTCAAGGGAATAAGGTCTAGGTGGTGGACATTGGGTTATGTCCACCTCGAGACATCAGTGTGTGTGAACACCGGGCTGGACATAATTTATAAGTGAGTTCTGATCGCCCAAAACTTAATGAAGTGTGTACACACTCACTTATAAATTAGTGCTAACTCCTAAGGCTAGGTTTATGACCAATACTTACCACCTGTCACATGCCACATAACCATGTCAGCAGACAGTTTCACACGCACCGTTCGCGCGCGGGCGTTCCCTTACCCGGAACTACACATTGGTCGAGTAAGCATGAAAATAGCATGCAATTTCAATTGCAAGCAAGCACACAAAGATGCTATGCAATGCAACATTGGTATGGACAATCTCTGTTTATGAGACTATACCAAAATAGACGTGCTCCAGGCAAGTACACGAAGTACCAGACCCAATGGAACACCAATCCACCAAGCATTTCCAGGCATGTACACAAAGGCACAAGTCCCAACGAAAAGCCAAGTCCACAGTATCACATGAGTGGCATCAATCCCCGGCATAAACAACTGCCATGGACACCAGTCCAATGTACATACATGATAAGAAAGCACAGGTGGACCAATTGGGTGGCCAAATGGTGACAGTATGACCGTCAGAAGACACCAGGGTTACTTCAACCTTTACCTATTCCAGATAGACCATGGGAGAGCATTGCCATGGATTTTATATTTGATCTTCCGAGGACACAAACAGGGAATGATGACATTTGGACTATTATATGCAGGTTCAGTAAGCAGGCTCATTTCATTTCCGTGCACAAGAAGATCAAAGTTGATCACATGGTGAAGTTGTTCATGGCGAACATCTTCAAGTATCATGGCATGCCTTCGTCTATCATTAGTGACCGTGATCCACAGATGACGAGTTTATTTTGGAGAGGGTTGTTTGACAACATGGGTACAACTCTCAAGTTTTCATCATCATTTCCTCCCCAGACAGATGGCAGTTGAAAGAGGCTAATTCCACAGTGCTAGATCTTCTCAAGTGTTATGTGTCAGAGCACAAGCAACAATGGAAAAGTATCTTGCTTTGGTGGAGTTCGCTTATAACAACACCATCCATACCTCGATGGGCAAGGCGCCTTTTGAGATTGTGGAAGGAGGGAAGAAGGTACCACCCATTTTGCACACAAAGGATAAGATCTTTGAGCCTAACCAGTATGTGGAAAACATGGATGAAGCTTATAGGAGAGTTAAGTTGGCACTTCAAAAAACTCAACAACAGCAAAAGAAGGCAGCAGACTGTAAAAGACGTGCATTAGAGTTTGCATTGGGTGATTGGGTTCTTTTGCGATTTGAGAAAGCTAGGCTCAAAAAGATGAAGGGTAAAGAGCGCTTATTCCCTAAGTTGAGCATGCGCTATTATGGACCTTTTCAGGTATTGTAAAAGATTGGTGAGGTGGCCTATCGTTTGAAGCTACCAAATCGCTGGAGGATTCACGATGCATTTCATGTGAGTCTACTTAGACCTTTCCGTGGGGATGTGCCTAAGGATGTATCAAATGAGGCTCAGCCGGAAGTTGAGAAACTTGATGAGGTTCTTATTCCAGAGCAGATACTGGCACATAAGGAAAGAAAGGTACGAGGTAAAGTTTCCCGTCGTTATCTTGTGAAGTTCAAGAACTATTCACCGATGGATGCGAAGTGGATGGAGGAGGGTGACTTAGCAGATTCACCTCAGGTATTGCAGCTTTATCTCGATGCCTTTGAGTTGGAGCCGACTCTTGTTACGGCTCATTCAGGTTTAGCAGAGCATGGGTCTGGAGCATTGCCTGATGCTCAAGAGGGGGGTAGTGTCATGGCCCTGTGAAAATGGAACAGCGCAAGTGTGGGCATGGTGGTTGCAGAGTCAGAATATTTTATGATTCACATGGGGAGTGCCCGGACAGAGTTTAAGATGTGTGGACATCCCTAGGTGTGAAGGGGGGAACTAGAAACATTAAATTTTAATGTTTATAAAAGTTGCCCCTAGGCCTTAGTGGCCCTAGGGAACTTTTAAAGTTTGGGGCCCTAGGGATTATTTTGGGGAGGAGGGCCACTCCACTTTTGGAGTAGTGCTTCTCTCTCCTCCCTCTCTCTCTAGCTTTTGGAAAAGGAGTCGTGGAGGAGTTCTCAAGCGCTAGAGTACATGCGTGGAGAAGCTGGAGAGCAAGTCGACTGCAGATTTTGGAGTGCTGCTGCTGTTTTTCTAAGTGTAAATCAGCCGTACAACACTGTACGGCCTTGCTGTTCGCCGCCTCCTGCCCCATTTCGAACCTGTGCGCCTCTCTCTCTTCGCCCGCCCCTGTTCGCCTCTCTCTCTCTCTCTCTCTCTCTCTCTCTCTCACCTGTCGCCTTTTCCATTTCGCCTGTGTCCTCTGCTCTGCTCCGCCATTTCGCCTGTGTGCCCCGCCCTTTTCCATTTCGCCTGTCTGCCCGCCTCTCTCATTTCGCCTCTGCTCTGCTCGCCATTTCGCCTGTGTGCCCCCCTTTCCCATTTCGCCTGTCTGCCCCGCCTCTCTCATTTCGCCTCTGCTCTGCTCGCCAGTTCGCCAGCTCGCCTTGCCGCACAGTTCTGCTGGCAATGGCCAGTCTATCTATGCGTTAGGCTGGTGGCCCCCAAGGCAGCAGCATAACTCTCTCTCTCTCGCTTCTTCCATGGCTTCCCCCTTGCGCAACCCGATGAAGGCGACCTTTATGGTCACAAACAAGAGGATAACAAATGTGGAAAAGGAAATGAAGGAATGGAAGGCAGAGATGGAGGGATGGTGAAAGGAGAAAGCCAACTTTCTCCAAATGGTATTCAATGAGGGTAAGCGGTGGAAAGAGGAGAAGGAGGACCTCTTAGCGGAAGTCAAAGACCTTCACAGGGAAGTCAACACGCTCAAAGGCGTAATTTCAGCTCTTCAGAGGGAGCTTGCAGAGGCCAAGGCAAATGGTGGACTTGAAGACGGTGAAATTCAGCCATCTATGATAGAAGAGCTCAAGGTTATCAAAGAACAAGTACGGGCAATTAAGGAAGAAGAGAAGCAGCATGAAGCAAAGACTTCCTCATGGGTGGAAGTCATCACCAAGACGCAAAAGAAGATGGATGAAGCGGAGAAGTGGATAGAGGTCGCCAAGAAGGGTAAAGGTAAGGAGATAACAACCCCTACACCTACAATCATTAACATGACTTTGGAAGAGGAACAACGAAGACGTACACGTGCTTTGCATGTGAGGATTACCGGCCTTAAAGACAAGGATAAAGTTGAAGAGGAGGTGAAAGAGCTTATGGTGTTGATGGGGATTGATAGTCCGGCACACGCAAAAGCTTGGAGAGTGGGCAAAAAAAGCGGAGGCAACGGGGAAACATCAAAGGAAAGAGCTCTCATACTTCGCTTCCCCTCTATTGAGGCGAAGAAGGAGTTCTTGAAGAGACGACCCACTTTAAAGAATACAGGCATTTTTCTTGGTGATGATCTTACTCTTTCACAGCTTGCACATATGAAGGAAGTTATGCCAGAGATTAGAGCGGCAAGAGAAAAGGGAAAGATAGCATTTTATAGAGAAGGGAGGGTGGTCATCGTGGAGCGACGCTCTACATGACGGTGCGAGACCTATGGGACCAAATTAAAGCTGGCAGCCTGGAACTGCAATGGATCCCTCAGACTTGATGTAGGTGCCTTTGAGGACAGCTTTAGAGATAGAGATATAGTCTTCTACTCGGAGACTCACCAGGCTCCTGGTCAGATGATGCCACAGGTGACAGGATACAGATGGGAGACAGCTTGCAGAGTAGGGACGAGATCGGTACACAGTAGTAGAGGATCAGGAGGGGTGGCAGTTCTTTTCAGGGAGGAGCTGCAACCGCTTCTACACATCGTTCGGAGAGATGATCAGGCCAGATATATGTGGGTGAGACTGAGGGCCGACACAGGCAGATTCCTGTATATTGCCATATGCTATTTTGCTCCTAGTACATCGACATATGCAGCACCTAGAGGGAAGTCTCCTTTCTCTGTGCTAGATGATGACATATGGGAGTTCTCTAGGGATGGAGACATCATCCTGTTAGGGGACTTTAATGCCCGGACGGGCAACCGCCAGACAGCCTTTTATGATACCTCGGAGGAGATGCTGAGAGAGCTGGACACTCTGGATATGGGATTAGACAGACGCTCACAGGATGTGGAGTGCACAGAGTATGGGAGATATTTGGTAGATATGGGGACTGCACATGGGTTGGCCATACTTAATGGCTTGCAGAGGTTTCCGTCAGCAGCTGGATTTACTTGCTTTCCACATAGACATGGTGCTAGCACAGTGGATTATGTTATGGCTATGCCCAGCTTTGTTTCATGCATTGAGGACTTCACAGTTGGATCTCGGCCCATTGGGGTAGTAGTGGATCATGCATTGTTGACATTGACTATCTCTTTTCACTTTACCACAGCTCAGAGGACACGAGGGGCAGATCACACTCGATATACTTTTACCTCAGAGACTGATGCTGTCTACACAGATGGGATTTATAGACGTCTGTACACAGAGGAGCCAGGGAGACCTTTGGAGGAGTTGACCCATATACTGACAGAGACTTTACATGATGCAGCGAGAGAGGCATATCCACATACTCAGCCTGGACAGAGACAGCGTTCTAGATGTATGCCCCAGAACAGCTGGTATGATGAGGAGTGCAGAGAGACCAGAGCCCGACTGCAGCGGGAGGTTGCTTTGGGAGTCACTACTCACCGACAGTCACGTATTGCCTTCCGACGTCTTGTGCGAAGGAAGAAGCGGGCCGGCCTTGCTCAGCTAGAGCAAGAATTATACCAGCTGTTCTTGAGCCAGGACTCGAGGGAGGCTTGGCGTCTGTTTCATGAGTCCTCCCCTGCTTTGGCCATCACTTCTACAAAGGTCTGGGGTAGTTATGCAGCATCTCTATATACAGTTCCTGGACAGACACCTTTTCCTGACCCGCCAGCACCATGCCCACAGACATGTACTTTCTTTACCGCAGAGATGGTAAGGAAGGCCATTGATAGGATGAAGACTGGGAGAGCATATGATCACGATGGATTGGTCGCTGAGCACTTTATTCATGCGAGAGACATGCTGGCAGAGCTTCTAGCAGTGATGTTCAATCGTGCTATGTGCGAAGGCTTACCCGAGACTTGGAGTAGGTCCACCATCGTGCCTATCTTCAAGTCAGGGGACCCTATGCAGCCAGGGAATTATCGCACTATTATGATTGGTCACACACTAGCACGATTGTATGCATCCATTCTTGAGCAGCAGTTGAGTAGATGGGCAGAGAGAGTTGGCATTCGAGCAGAGGGACAGGCAGGGTTCAGGAGAGGTTTCTCTACTCTTGACCACATCTTGACTTTGCGGGCCATTATTGAGGAGGGCAGGTCGCATGGGCGACGGATTTATTGTAGCTTTGTGGACTTCCGCAAAGCATTTGATACAGTGCCCAGAGCCAGATTGATGAGGCGATTACAGGAGATGGGGGTACCCACAGAGCTCATATGGGGAATTATGGCTTTATACAGATCAGTTGCAGGACAGGTACGCGCCCCAGAGGGGGTCTCTACTTTGGTTCACTCCACTATAGGAGTGAAGCAAGGTTGCCCGTTATCTCCTTCACTGTTTGGTATGTATGTGGATGAGGCTTCTGACTACATTGAGAGATTGGGGGACAGAGGAGCCCAGCTAGCAGGTACATGGATCCCACTATTGTTATATGCTGATGATATTGTGTTGATCTCTGACTCCCCTGAGGGTATGCAGCGTCATCTGGATGCTTTACATGAGTTTGCACATGATAGTGGATTGTCTGTCAACCTTGGCAAAACCAAGGTTATGGTGTTTAACACCACGCCACAGTGGGTTAGGCGATCAGCTTCCACATTTACATATGGGCAGGAGATTGTGGAGTATACAGATGCATATACATATCTTGGGGTAGTATTCAGTGGGCCAGTGTTTTCGATGAGGAGAGCAGCAGAGACTAGATTGACTAGAGCACATGCAGCCCTGGGTGGTTTGGAGAGGATGTGTTCGCAGGTTCAGTTTCAGGAACCTCGAACGAAACTCTGGCTTTTTGACACTCTAGTGACATCAGCTATGCTTTATGGAGTGCAGATATGGAGACCTTCAGTGGGCCATCACAGCGCAGGCGGGTGGAGAGGTATGGAGAGGCCTTTGGTATCTATGATTGCTAGGCTTATTAGAGCCAAGGCCGTGGTACCTCATGAGATTATTCGAGCAGAGCTGGCGGCTGCCCCTCTGGTGATTGAGGCTCTTACGAGATCAGTCTCCTACATACATGGCTTGTGGGATCTCCCCCGAGACAGATATGCACACCTCGCCCTGGAGTCCTCCCGACAGTTAGCTTTTAAGGGAGACACGGCTTGTTGGTATGGACAGATGACATCTTGGTTCCAGGCACATGGTTTTAGCATGGACAAATTGCCTCCCTTCCAGTATTCTCTGGAGGCACCCTCTCTCACTCTTACACGGACAGAGATTACCAGACTCATCCGTCAGGATTTAGTTCAGCTGGACATTAGGAGGACATGGATACAGCCGACTGAGGAGCTGGGCACGAAGATGGCTTTCTACAGAGAGCATTTTCTTCAGCTCACAGCAGATGGTTTTGTGATCAGACCTAGTTACATGGATGTACACTTGTCTCATGCAGTACGATGTGCTATTGGTCAGATTCGCACATCCTCACACCAGCTTGAGATTGAGATTGGCCGATATAGAGGTATACTAGCTGAGGCCAGGATATGCCGAGTATGCCATGGGGAGCCAGAGACAGAGCTGCATTATATATGCCATTGTACTGCATACTATGAGATACGTGGTCGTTTCCACTGTTTATTCAGAGAGGGTTTTGGACCACTTTCCAGAGTCATGGGGTACCAGGACCAGAGGTGTTTGGGATTGTTCTTGCTTGAGCTGCGGAGACATAGAGATAGCCTGCTTAGGCGCACAGAGAGCCAGACTCAGAGGCACATTACAGACTTCTTTAGTCCAGCCATCACTGCGCCAGATGGACCACAGCAGCAGCAGGACATGGATACCGCCCACACCAGGGGTACACTGATTGATCGTGCGATTGAGCTTGGGTGGTCCAGACGCCCACGACTACGGAGGAGGGCATCCCAGCATAGACGGAGGTTGCAGCGGCAGATTCGGATTATTCTTGCGAGGCATGCGGGACACCCAGTCAGGGTGCTGACCACAGAGGATATTGAGGAGATCCGCCAGTGTCCGATGCGGCACATATTATGAGATGGAGGTACCTCCATAGTGTACCTTCCAGTTCCAGTTTCATTTTCTAGGTGCCAGTAGTATCATCTTTATTTTTCATTTTCTGGGTTTTTTTATCCAGACATTGTATCAGATCCACCATGATGTAACTTTTGGTCTCATAGGTCATTATGGCCTTTTGAAGACGTTAATATAACATTTCATTTCATTTCATTTCTCTCTCTCTCTCTGGTACAGGTTGCGAGTTTTCTTCTCTGCTGGACTGGCTGCGCACAGGTCCTGTACAGGCTGTGCAGACAAGTTCACAGCAAGTACAGTACTGTACGACTGCCGTACAGTGTACGGACAGTCAGGTACAGCAAGTACAGCTACACGTATCCCGAGGTAGTACAGACGGGTACGGGGCTGTTTTTCAGATCTGTACTTTCAAAGACAGCATAAGAGTGAACACAAGGAGGAGGGTACACACAAGTACAAGCACATGTGTGAAGCAGGGTTGTGGATACAAGTGCCTGCAAGTACAGATTGGTACCGTTGCTTCCTCCAGTGCTGTTTCACGAGCTGAATTTGGTAAAGCTCCGTTTCTGTTCATCTATCTCTCTTTCTACTGCTTGATGTCTGTTGCAGATATGAGTTATCTGGCCCCTTGTGAGAGGAGGGGTATGGCAGATTGACAAGGGTTGAGACAGAGTTTGGACAGCATATGTATGTATGAGCTGAGATGATGTATCATGCACTTGAGTTATGCCAGATGTATGCTCATGGCTGCCATGCTTAGTGGTCTTGGCTGATCAGAGGGAGACACAGTGTGTTTTTGTGGAACACAGATCTGTGTGCATAGATCCTCTGTGCTAAGAACGATTTGTGGGCTGTCAGATTGGACATACAGGTGTAAACTCTTGGCTGATTTTTGTTGTACTCAGCCATTCATATTATTTTAATTGAATAAAGAAATACCGCAAGGGGCGCCAAGCTTTGGGGCCAACAGGTGTCGCTGTGTTTTCAGATTTGGGCACTCTAGCTCCAATCTGTGTTCTTTTCATATCTAGACTACAAGTGGACGGGTGACTGCTAGTCTACCGCACTCTGGTTTTCTTCCAGAGGCCGGTTTCAAGGTTCCGTTGCCGGGACCAATCATCAACTTTCTAAAGGGGGTGAGCTCGTGGTTGCTTTGAAGAAAGCCATCGCTGAAAATTCAGCAAAACATGTATGATACAGAGGATGAGTACTTCTATCATGAAGAAGAAGAGCAAGAGACTTCTCCTGAAAGAGATGTATCTGAGAATATTTTTGCAAGAGAACAGGCTGCAGATGTTGAGCCTTATGAGGATGTAACACAGCCAGAAGATGTGCATGGTAAAGAGGATGATGATGCTCGGTTCAAAGATCGCTTGGCTAGTGTTATGGATACTTTTATGCAGCTCACACAGAGCGAGAGATTTGCTGAATTTATGAGATCTCGCACAGAGCCCCGCACAGAGCCCGAGAAAAAGAAGAAGAAGGTTCGTTCAAAGAATCTTCCTCAGGGTCATAGTGGTGCCATCCCACAGGAACCATCTTTTGGCCAGTTTTCGAATATGCAGCATGCTTATGGTGCAAACTCTCAGAGTTCCTTCTATGGACAGCCACCTATTCCTCAGCAAAACATCCATCCAGGTTATTTTGGTGGTGGCTCGGTGTTCCAATCCATGACTGGGGGTTATCCTCAGGGAGGCATGGGTATGTATGGGCCTTTTGGAGCCAATTTTCAGCCTGGCATGCAAGGGAATATGTATGGTGGTATGCAGTCCGGTATGGCTGGAAATATGTTTGGAAGCATGCAACCTGGGATGCAAGGCAATATGTTTGGTGGTATGCAGCCAGGTATGCATAATGGAATGTTTGGAAACATGGCTGGGATATATGGTATGCCTGGTGTGGGAATGGGAAATGTTGACCCAATGATGGGTATGAATGTTGGGGGCAGCAATCTTGCGAAACCACTTCCATATGATAATCTAACGCCTATGGGAAAGGCGAAGGATTACAAGGAAGGGGGAGCTGCAGTGAAGTTTGACACATTCAGTGGGGCCAAGGATAAACTTAAAGCACTTACCTTTTTACAGCAGTTTGATGCTGCTTTTTCTGGTGGGAATTACACAGAGTCCTCTAAGGTGAGGAAAGCTGCCACTTTTCTCAAGGGCAATGCTTTGCAGTGGTGGTCTACTCTTCTTTTGCAGGGCATAGCACCCACCACATGGGTCCAATTTAAACAGGTTTTCTCTTCCGTATGGCTCACATCTACATTTGAGGTGGATGTTATGACCGCATGGCACAAGCTGGATGCTTCAAAGTGTGATAGTTTGGAGGATTATAACAAGAAATTTTGGGAAGCTCTACTCCCAGTGACTTCTTATCGTGCCGTGCCATTATCTGAGCAGGTTGAAAAATATTGTTGTGGGCTACCCAAGGAGGTACGAGATTATTGTATAAAGACGAGTAACGAACATGTCACAGATGATTGAAAATGCTATGACAGCTAATGCGTTACTCACAGGTGGTTCATCTGGGTTTAAAGGCAGTAAGAAATTGAGCAAGAAAGCTGAAAAATTTGGGCATGCTTCTCGTGATGCTAAAGGGTCTTCAGAGACAAAGTATAAGAAGTTGCCAATGCCCAAGAGGTCTTCTGAGGAAAGACAGGCTTTGAGAGATGCTCAAAAGTGTTTTTACTGTACTGAAGAGGGGCATATGTCATTCAATTGTCCCAAAAGAAAGTCCCAAAAGGACTCTGACAATAAAGGAGAGCCCAAGCCAAAGAAACCAAAGCCTTCTGCAGGCTTAGTTCCTGATCTTGTGGGGGAGCAGCTAGGTGGTGAAGCTACAAAGTTGTGCACGGCATGGGGCAAAGTGAGAGATCAGAATGCTTTGATCTTCTTTGACACAGGTGCTAGAGCCAACTTCATTTCACCAGATTTGGCTGGCCGATTGGGGATTCGCGCAGAGGAGATGGGGCCGCTACATGAGGCTAATATGGCTTGTCCAGGGTATGCAGAACCCGTTACTCCTATCATTGGGAAGCTTCGGCTTCATTTGCAGGCTTATGTGGACAGCAGAGAGTTCTTCATCATGCCTTTGGATGGCTGTGATGTTTTGTTGGGGATGCCATGGTGCCACAGGGTACATGCGGTGGTGGATACTTACAATAGGACAATCACTCTGACTCATAGAGGGAAAGAGCATGTATTGGATGTAAAACTCAAAGGGGAATCTGTTCCTATTGTATCCGCTTCGACGATTTCATCAGTAATGAAAAAGCATCTTTCCGCGTATTTGATTTATGTAAAGGATGCACAGGATGATGAGTCTAAGTCTAATTTGTCTATGTTAGATAAGGACAGGATTGATTTCTTAAGTGGGTTTCAAGACTGTTTTTCCAAGTCATTGCCAGGAGAATTACCTCCTGAGAGGCCAGAAGATCATGCCATAGATCTGATTCTTGGTAGTACTCCACCGAATAGACCGCCGTACCGTGTTAGTGCAGCCCAACAGGAAGAGATTATGAGTCAGGTGCAGGAGCTTTTGAATAAAGGGTTGATACAGCCTAGCTCATCACCCTTTTGCTCACCTGTGCTCTTGGTGCAGAAGAAGGATGGTTCTTGGCGCATGTGTATTGATTACAGGGCGCTGAATAAGAATACCATCAAGAATCGATTCCCCATACCGAGGATCGATGACATCTTGGACCGCCAGTCGTATTGACTTGAAAAGCGGGTATCATCAGATACGCATTAGATCCGAGGATGTGCATAAGACAGCATTCCGAACCACGTTTGGGTTGTATGAGTTCTTGGTTATGCCCTTTGATTTGACGAATGCGCCTGCCACATTTAATCGAATGATGGACAGGATTTTCAGGCCTCAGATTGTGCATTCACGAACTGGGAAGAGCATAGAAGGCATTTGGCCATTGTGTTTGCAGAACTCAGAAACCATAGGTTGGTGGTTAATGGCAAGAAGAGAGTTCTTTTTGCAGGAGATACATTTCTTGGAGCATATTGTGTCAGCGCATGGAGTCCGTATGGATCCAACCAAGGTAGAAGCAATACTTAATTGGCCAGCTTTGAGGACCGTGCATGATGTACGCAGCTTTCTAGGATTGTGTTCCTATTACAGGCGTTACATACGGCACTTTGCTGAAATTGCTTCACCTCTTCATGCTTTGACGAAGAAGGCAACTCCGTTTAGATGGGCTGATCGGGAAATTACAGCATTCAAAAAGCTCAAAGAAAAGCTTACTTTGGACCCAGTATTGGTGTTACCGGACCTCCGAAAGGCTTTTGTTGTCCAGTGTGATGCATGTGGAAGTAGCATTGGTGCGGTTCTCATGCAAGAGGGACATGTCATAGCCTATGAGAGTAGAGTATTGCAAGGTGCTGAAAAGCATTTACAGGTGTATGAGAAAGAGATGTTGGCTGTAATTCACGCTCTTTCTACTTGGAAACACTACTTGCTTGGGGCTGATTTCACTGTGCAGACAGATCATCAGACCTTGCGTTATTTCCTCACGCACTAAGCTTTCAGAGAAGCATATGCGTTGGGCAAACTTTTTGTCAATGTTTCACTTCCAGATTGTGCATGTGGAAGGCAAAAAGAATGTAGTGGCAGATGCTTTGTCACGCAAGCCACAGGTCTCTGCAGTTTCACTTGCTTATCATCATGAGCTTGATGAAATGAAAGAGCAGTATGCCCATGATGAGGACTTTGAAAGGTTGTATGATCAGATGTCTGAGGGTCAACGGCATGAGCATTATACTCTCAGAGATGGGTTTTTATTGATGCATGGCAGACTGTGTGTTACCAGGCCATTGCGACTCAAGGTTATGATTGAAAGTCATGCTCCACCGTATGGAGGTCATAGAGGTATTGACGCCACAGTCAAAGCAGTGGAGACTTTCTTTTATTGGCCAACCTTGAGAAGAGATGTTGATGCCTTTGTGAGGCAATGCATCGTATGTCAGAAGGTAAAGTTTGACCATGAGAAGACACCAGGGTTATTACAGCCTTTACCTATTCCGGATAGACCTTGGGAGAGCATTGCCATGGATTTTGTATTTAATCTTCCACGGACACAAACGGAAAATGATGGCATCTGGACTATCATATGCAGGTTCAGTAAGCAGGCACATTTCATTCCCGTGCGGAAGACAATTAAAGTGGATCATATGGTGAAGTTGTTCATGGCGAACATCTTCAAGTATCATGGCTTGCCTACGTCTATCATTAGTGACCGTGATCCACGGATGACGAGTTTGTTTTGGAGAGGGTTGTTTGACAACATGGGTACAACTCTCAAGTTTTCATCGTCATTTCATCCACAGACAGATGGTCAGTCAGAAGAGGCTAACTCTACAGTGTTGGATCTTCTCAAGTGTTATGTGTCAGAGCACAAGCAACAATGGGAAAAGTATCTTCCTTTGGTGGAGTTTGCATATAACAACACTGTACATAGCTCGACAGGCAAGGCGCCTTTTGAGATTGTAGAAGGAGGGAAGAAGGTACCACCCATTTTGCATACAAAGGATAAGATCTTTGAGGCTGATCAGTATGTGGAGAGCTTGGATGAAGCTTATCAGAGAGTTAAGTTGGCCCTCCAGAAAACTCAGCAGAAGCAAAAGAAAGCCGCAGACCGTCACAGACGTGATTTACAGTTTGCATTGGGTGATTGGGTTCTTTTGCGCTTTGAAAAGGCTAGACTCAAGAAGATGAAGGGTAAAGAGCGCTTATTCCCTAAGTTGAGCATGCGATATTATGGGCCTTTTCAGGTTTTGGAAAAGATTGGCCGTGGGGATGTGCCTGAGGATGTATCCGATGAGGCTCAGCCGGAAGTTGAGGAACTTGATGAGGTTCTGATTCCAGAGCAGATACTGGCACATAAAGAAAGGAAGGTACGAGGTAAAGTTTCCCGTCGCTATCTTGTGAAGTTCAAGAACTATTCACCGATGGATGCGAAGTGGATGGAGGAAGGTGACTTAACAGATTCACCTCAGGTTTTGCAACTTTATCTCGATGCCTTTGAGTTAGAGCCGACTCTTATTGTGGCTCATTCAGGTTCAGCAGAGCACGAGTCTGGAGCATTACCTGATGCTCAAGAGGGGGGTAGCACCTCCACTCCCTTGATACAGACAGGGTGCAGTTTTTATCTCACCCGAAGGTACTGAGGCTGACAGTACATCTATTTATGGGACTTCTATGATATATGTGTACTAGTCACATGAGATTTTTGTGGATATGTATGGTTCACAGTGGTATACAACTTGGACTATTACTATGCCATTGGTTTGCAGTGAATGTTGATACATGTGTATGGCTTAGAGAGATTGGGACGCTGATCTTGCCATATTGTATATTTCACTTTGGATATTTTGATGCATCACCAGAATGCAATCGAGGAAGCTTGCCATTTTTCAAGGAGGGGGTATGTCATGGCCCTGTGAAAATGGAACAGCACAAGTGTGGGCATGGTGGTTGCAGAGTCAGAATATTTTATGATTCACATGGGGAGTGCCCGGACAGAGTTTAAGATGTGTGGACATCCCTAGGTGTGAAGGGGGGAACTAGAAACATTAAATTTTAATGTTTATAAAAGTTGCCCCTAGGCCTTAGTGGCCCTAGGGAACTTTTAAAGTTTGGGGCCCTAGGGATTATTTTGGGGAGGAGGGCCACTCCACTTTTGGAGTAGTGCTTCTCTCTCCTCCCTCTCTCTCTAGCTTTTGGGAAAGGAGTCGTGGAGGAGTTCTCAAGCGCTAGAGTACATACGTGGAGAAGCTGGAGAGCAAGTCGACTGCAGATTTTGGAGTGCTGCTGCTGTTTTTCTGAGTGTAAATCAGCCGTACAGCACTGTACGGCCAGATCTGTGCAAGTACACTCTCTCTCTCTCTCTCTCTCTCTCTCTGGTACAGGCTGCGAGTTTTCTTCTCTGCTGGACTGGCTGCGCACAGGTCCTGTACAGGCTGTGCAGACAAGTTCACAGCAAGTACAGTACTGTACAACTGCCGCAGTGTACAGACAGTCAGGTACAGCAAATACAGCTGCTGCAGGCGGCGCAAACAGGTGCTGGACAGAACTGTTTACTCAGATTCAGGCGAGTACAAGAGTGGACAGCAGGCTGCGTGTGCAAGTACAACTCCTGGCACGTATCCCGAGGTAGTACAAACAAGTACGGGGCTGTTTTTCAGATCTGTACTTTCAAAGACAGCATAAGAGTGAACACAAGGAGGAGGGTACAGACAAGTACAAGCACATGTGTGAAGCAGGGTTGTGGATACAAGTGCCTGCAAGTACAGATTGGTACCGTTGCTTCCTCCAGTGCTGTTTCACGAGCTGAATTTGGTAAGCTCCGTTTCTGTTCATCTATCTCTCTTTCTACTGCTTGATGTCTGTTGTAGATATGAGTTATCTGGCCCCTTGTGAGAGGAGGGGTATGGCAGATTGACAAGGGTTGAGACAGAGTTTGGACAGCATATGTATGTATGAGCTGAGATGATGTATCATGCACTTGAGTTATGCCAGATGTATGCTCATGGCTGCCCTGCTTAGTGGTCTTGGCTGATCAGAGGGAGACACAGTGTGTTTTTGTGGAACACAGATCTGTGTGCATAGATCCTCTGTGCTAAGAAGGATTTGTGGGCTGTCAGATTGGACATACAGGTGTAAACTCTTGGCTGATTTTTGTTGTACTCAGCCATTCATATTATTTTAATTGAATAAAGAAATACCGCAAGGGGCGCCAAGCTTTGGGGCCAACAGGTGTCGCTGTGTTTTCAGATTTGGGCACTCTAGCTCCAATCTGTGTTCTTTTCATATCTAGACTACAAGTGGACGGGTGACTGCTAGTCTACCGCACTCTGGTTTTCTTCCAGAGGCCGGTTTCAGGTAGCACCTCCGCTCCCTTGATACAGACAAGCTCAGGTGACATCTAGAGGTCGCCTGGTGCAGCTTTTGTCTCACCCGAAGGTACTGACAGCTGACAGTACATCTGCTTATGGGACTTCTATGATATATGTGTACTAGTCACATTGGATGTTGTGGTTGTGTATGGTTCACAGTGGTATACAACTTGGACTATTACTACACCATTGGTTTGCAGTGAATGTTGTTACATATACATGGCTTAGAGAGATTGGGACATATTGTACATTTCACTTTTAGTTGGATCACATGGCTGATATCTTACTATATTGGGTAGCCTTTGTTATCAGTGTGGTTCCGCTTTGGATGTCTTGTTGTATCACCATATTGCAATTGGGGACGCTTGCCATTTTTCAAGAGGGGGGTATGTCATGACCCTGTGAAATTGGTACAGCAGAAGTGTGAGCATGGTGGTCGGTGAGCAAGATAAATATTTAAAGGTTCATATTTGGGGCTAAGGTTCATTGGCCCATGTGTGGACAACCCCAAGTGTGAAGGGGGACCAAGAAATTAAAGTTCATAAGGTTTTATAACCTTGAGTGGCCCCTGGGAAAGTTTTAAAACTTTAAGTGGCCCCTAGGTTATTTATTGTTGGGTAGGAGGGAAGCTAGCCTGCACACACACACACACACACACACACACACAACCTCAAGCACAGAGAAACGTGAGTGCTGGAAAAGATGTACTCAATAATGATATGAAATGAAAGTACAAGTGAGTACTAAAACTTAACAGGCCTAGGGCAAAGTGCCCAACACACATAAGTGTGTTCACACGGGGAAAAAACCTGTGTCCAGTCACAAGGAAAAAGTGCCCGTGAGTAAGCTGGGTTCACACCTGAACTAGCCGGGAGTGGACATGACCAACAAACCCCCCTCAAGTGAATGGTGTGAACGGGTAGCAGCAGGGTGATAAAGCTGTGAATGCTGACCTGCACTATGCTCCACAGTAAGAGTGAACTGCAGTGCCAATGGAAAAAGCAAGCACTATATGACGGGGAAAAGGAGAATCCCTAATGTCATAGTGCTAATGCTAGAGCACAATAGTACATAAATGCATCACCAGAAATGCATGGCAAAGATCATGTGGACATCAACTGCATCAAATCAAGAGGCATCGCATAATACCCCCCTGAAGGCAAGTACCAAATGCCAAGCTGAACTGCATGTAATCCACATCAATGCTCTGCATCTGCACCAGTGATAAGCATAAGAAGACGTAGCAGATATACGCATGTGTAAAGGCAACAGGATCCAGAAGTCATGCCTGTGAGACATGCAGTGTAAGCTGCAGAAGTGATACTCATCAATGGAGGATCCGATGAGGAAAAAATCAGCAATGGTAGGGCTGATAAAGTAAAAATTCAGCAATGGGAAAAGCTGAAAATGGGGAGAAAAAGTGGGGGCTTGAGGCGGGCATCAGCCAATGCTATGAGAAGATAGGTTAACTCTCAACGATGCCATGATCAGTGGCATGTATGGCAAGTGTAAAGATGCATAATCCCACAATGAATAATATACATGTGACATGTCAAAACCATGAGAGCAAGCCAACACTGGCCAAGTGTGTAAAAGGCACTCCCAGTAAACATCACATGTGAGAAAGTGACAATGTCAACACTGTAGAAACAATCCCGCTGCAAGGCAAAACACCATAAAAGGCATCTCCAGTAGACATCACATAAGAGAAAGCGTCTAGCATAGACCAGCATAAGGGTCAACAAGCATAAGTGACCATGAGGCATCACCAACTGCATGTGGGCAAGTAGAATCCCCCCCTGAAATGCATCTGCCAGACAATGCATACCATGGAGTACAGACTATAAAGCATAGTCATCAAAAGCAATGGCATCTGAAGACATCTCTGCAGGCAATGAAGATGTAAGTGTCAAGGCTGACACGTGTAGCCAAATTGGCATGATCTGCACCTGTGGAAGAAGATGCCAGCTTCTTCTATTTTTCACTCTCAATATGCTTCCTGCATTCCTCTATGGTGTGCCCTATTTTCCTGCAATAGTTACAGCGCTTTTTCTTTTCAGACTTGTCCTCTGTCTTGGGAGGATTCGATGGGCTAGGTTTAGGCCCAGATCTATTCCCACGAAAAGGAGCAGCCATTGCTAGCTCAGCAAACATCATGTTGTTCCTGTTGGAACGAGATTGCTCTTCACTGAGCAACAGAGTCACAAGGTTGTCAAAATTGACCGCATTAGGTGCATTGCCAACCAACAACCGCAAAGTGGTGCCAAATGTCTGATAAGAGTCACGCAAGTTGCGCAAAACTGTTTGAACAAGATAGCTATCTGTCAAAACCTCATCAATGTTAATGAGCTGCTATCGTAGGTCCTTCACATGCGTAAGGTACTGATCAATAGAGTCACCTTCAAGCATGCGGTCAGTCTCAAGCTTGCCCGAAGGTAAGCTACACGAGCCTCATTGCGACCTGAATACAACGCCGCCAAGGTATCCCAAGCACCCTTTGCAGTGGTGCAAGAACGAATATACGGAGTGATATGCCTCCGGCACGAGAGAGCAATCGATGCATGGGCCTGAGCATCCCTAGCATCCCAAGTACGCTGCTAAGTAGGAGGAAGACGAGGAGGTGGACCTGCAGGAGGATGAGCGGGAATCACTTCACCTTCCGCTGGAGATGAAGTGAGTTATTTCTCTCTTACTAGCATGTGTTTACTAGTTGAATGTACCCTATAATTGTTTTATTTCCTTTCCAAGCATTCTATATGCTAACTACATACTTGGAGGTCTCTAGAGCTATTTGTCCTTGCTTCTTGCAATATATTTCCATGGCATACATATACTACAGCAAACCACAAATGTATACATGTGCCGTGAAAAACACAATCAACTGACACCTGTAAGAGCTGCAAGTGCTTAAATCTTGGCAGATCAAATGTAAATTGGTCGAATGCTCCAAAAATGGGCTCAATGTAGAAAAGCCCTAATTTTTAGGCAACCAATTAGACCACATCTGAATCGGATCTGCACCTGTAAATTTGCTAATGCGATTGTCGCGATTGTCACCTCTACCAAGTGCTGCAATGCCCGAAAATTGGAGGAAATGCCCCAATGCCAACCAAATGTGCCTGTAAAACCCAAAAATTTGGGGAAAATGCTCCAATGCCAACCAAATGTGCCTGCAATACCCAAAAATTTGGGGGAAATGCCCCAATGCCAACCAAATGTGCCTGTAATACCCAAAATTGACTGCAAATAGTGCCAATTTCTTGCCAATTTTGGGTAGATCTGAAGGTGAATCTGAAGTTGCTTTGGGCAGTGCAGAGCAGGTACACACGTACAGTCGTACGGTACAGGTGGAGGTACGGTCGTACGACAGTATAGGGAGGCGATATGGGACACGATACAGGGTGGAGACGACGGCAGCTCCCGTGAGGGCGGCGGCAGGTGGCGACGCAGGTGGCGGCGATGGTGTCGAGGCAGGTACGGACGCAGACGACGGTGGCGGCACACAACGACATCAGATCTGGACAGGGGGCGCCAGATCTGGGGCGGCACGGGCAAGGGCGACGGCGCACAGGCAGACGACGCCAGATCTAGGGTGGCGCAGGCAGGGGCAGGGGCGACGGCGACGTCAGATCTGGGGCAGGGCAACGGCACAAGGTACAGGACGGTGCTGGAAAGAGGCGGTACAGTCGGGCGGCGGCGACAGCGGCGTAGGTACAGTCGACGACGGCGGCGCAGGTACAGGGGCGATGGTACAACACACGCAGCGCCGTACCGCGACGGATTTGAGAGGCGGCGGCGGAGTGGCTACAGGGCGGCTGAGGGCAAAACCCTAACCCTAAACAGCAAAAAAAAAACTGCTACAAACCCTAATGCAATAGGCTGAAGCTCAAGCTCTAAAGGGCAGCAAGGGGCAAACCCTAATGCTAACCCTAACCCTAACCAGGCTCTGATACCAATGTTGGGTAGGAGGGAAGCTAGCTTGCACACACACACACACACACACACACACAACCTCAAGCACAAAGAAACGTGAGAGTGCTGGAAAAGATGTACTCAATAATGATATGAAATGAAAGTACAAGTGAGTACTAAAAGGCCTAGGGCAAAGTGCCCAACACACATAAGTGTGTTCACACGGGTAAAAAACCTGTGTCCAGTCACAGGGAAAAAGTGCCCGTGAGTAAGCTGGGTTCACACCTGAACTAGCCGGGAGTGGACATGACCAACATTTATGGGCGGGGGGGGGGGGGCTACTCTACTTTTGGAGTATACGCCTCCCTCTCTCTCCCTATCTCATGCTTTTTGGAAAAGAGTGTTGAGGGGCAGCGTGGAGTTGGGATTCTAAGAAAAACACATGCACGCAGGCTGCAGGCTGCGCTTCACTTACTCTTGTTTTTGGAGGGACTGTAGGCGAGCAGCGCTGATTGCAGGCGTGGGAAATACAGCTACTGGAAACTCTGCGCTGCTGGTCACAGGTGGCTTTTTGGAAGGGCTACAGGCGGGCTGTACTGCTGAGGCTGTCAGAATGCACAGCGGAAGACTAACGCACGTAGGAGATGCATCGAGCTCCACGAACACCCCCAACGGGCACTGCAGCATCCCTCCACCGGGCTCCCATCTCCCGGTGAGCTGCCTCCCAAAACATCGGCAGGAGGAGATGACTATAACCAGGTGCCACTCTAGCCTATATATGGCTCTTCAACTTCCCATGCTTCCACTTATGGGATAATCCAAGGCACCTTCTAGCCATAGATCACACGCTCGAAATCGCCAACCTTCCAACACCCTCCCTCGATTCGAGCTCCGCAAGCCACCGAGGCGCGAGAGGGTCGCCCAGGACCACACACGCCTAAGCCGCCCAGGACCACACACGCCCGGGCTCTGATACCATGTGAGAATGCGCAGCGGAAGACTAACGCACATAGGAGACGCATCACCATCGAGCTCCACGAACACCCCCAACGGGCACTGCAGCATCCCTCCACCAGGCTCCCATCTCCCGGTGAGCTGCCTCCCAAAACACCAGCCGGAGGAGATGACTATGACAAGGTGCCACTCTAGCCTATATATGGCTCTTCAACTTCCCATGCTTCCACTTATGGGATAATCCAAGGCACCTTCTAGCCATAGATCACATGCTCGAAATCATCAACCTTCCAACAAAGGCTACAGAGGCAACCTAACACTCCTCTACACATGCTATTAAGAGATTGAAGCTGCCTGCTGTGCTGCGCTACAGGGCAGAGACACAGGCCATATGGTCTTTGGAGAATAACCAGCTGTTGGGCTGCAGAGAAAATAGGCGCCTACAGAAGCTTCTTTTCTCTCCTTTGCTTTTGGCAAGAAGCTGTTTGTTAGCTAAGAAGCGTGGACTGTAAGAGGGGAACACAAGGCTGGACAGCAGGTTCTCATTGTTTTTCTCTCTCCCGGTTGCAAGACAAGAGGGCAAGACAATACGGGGCTTTTCCTCGTGTCTTTTCTCTCTTGTGGAAAGTGACATAAAGACTGTAAGTTTCTCTCTCTTTGTGAGCAGGTGGGACTGCAGGAGGTGTCTTATGGAGTCTCTCTTTTCACTGGCTCGTGGCTATTCCGGAGTCGTTCTCTCTGGCCCTTTGTGAGAGGAATGGTTTGGCAGTTCAAAGGGTGGAAACAGGACAAGATTGTGGGCTGATTTGGAAGAGTTTTGTGGACTGTTTTCATGGCTGAGTTTGTGGCTATGTGCATGGTTCAGTCAGATGCATATTCAAGGCCTCATGGATGTACAGACTTAGCAGATTAGAGGAGATAACAGTGCAGTGTTCTTGGGTTACAAAGCTATGTAACCTCTATGCTAAGAGGTCCTGAGGATTGGCAGATTGGACTTGCAGACATACGAGCCATGAATGGCCATGTTGTAATCATTTAAAACTTTTCCATTGAAATTGAATAAAGAAATACCGAAAGGGGCGCCAAGCTTTGGGGCCAACAGGTGTCGTTCTCTTTCTTGTGTTGGAGCACTCTAGCTCCTGTTTATTTGTTTATTGGCTGGACTACAATTGGATTGAGTGGCAGCTAGTCTACCGCACTTTGGTTTCTACCAGAGGCCAGTTTCAGAGAGCTCCCCACAAGGAGAGAAGTGACGATGGCAACAGGCTCTCGAGAAGCAATAGCATAGAAAAGGTAAATTGGGATGGGCAAGTTGGGCAGGCTGGCCATGGAGATGACTGGCGGCACTGGGCGGATTGTGTGAAGGGGAACATAAGAGTAGCATGCTGTGAGGTCGTGATGTGGGCCAAAGTTGAAACGTCTAGGATTTGAAAGAAACGTTTCAGAAAACGTTTTGAAACACAATTCAAAAAATCCCTGGCAACTATGAAGCTACCCACTATCTTCCTGGGACCTGTACATAGTGGCATTCTCCAAAATCTCACCTACGTTTGCACTTAGCTTGCCATTCTGATCCAACGGTACAAAAATGGGCTTACACCCAGCCGTACCATATTTGGACAACGTGTCCAATGCATATTGTCGCTATGACAGCCATATGTCCTCAAGCATCTGTCAGAATACGCAGCGGAGATGATGACCATATCTGGGAACACGAGCAAAACGCAATGCAAAAAATCACAGCACAAGAGAGAGAGAGAGAGAGGCGTGTAACTCTGCTCTATATACACAAAAGAATCCTGGAATACTACAATAGTGACAAGGGGGCTGGGGGCCATTTTATATGGCCCCCCAACAGCAGTCGGCCTGCTGTAGGGCAGCCGACAGGACCACAAAACCCCACGACTGCTGAAATGCACAGTCGGCCAGCAGCAGGGGGGGTCGGCCAGCATCAAGGAGGTCCACAACCTGTGCAGAGCAGTCGGCCACCTCCAGTGTCTCCACAGATGCAGTTGGCCAAGTTCAAGGTCCTCTTGCCACTATGCCTCCCATGCCACAAAAAAATAGGGAAAAATGGGGGTAAAAAAACGGAGAGTGGGGGAAAATGAGAAAACACCTAATAAGGGCGGGCACACCCACAACACAGGCCCTAGTGTATATGTATAGACAGGAGATGACTTCTAACACCCCCTCTCAGCTCCTGGCTGTGAAACTAACCACAGGGAGCTGGGGTGCCGCCTGAGCAAATCCTGAGATAGCGACTTCATGAAGAGGTCCACCGTACTATCCTCCGTCGAACAGAACTCTAGCAAGATGTCATCAGCAACGATCTGTTCACGAACAAAGTGCCTCTGGATGACCATGGATTCCTCCAGTGGAAGCCCAATCCTGCAATGCAACGATACTCTGCCTCTGTCGTCGACAAGGCAAAAGATGACTGCCTCTTACTGCTCCATAAAACTGCTCCTGGGCCTGAAGTAGATCTCCTTGTGTCTGGATCTCCTCCCCAAACTGAGTCACTCCAACCATGGAGTCGGACTCCATCAATCAATCCCCCTCCTATGTAAAAGAGTCCATGATCCTTCGCATGCCGCAGAAACCACAAGATACGCAATCCTGCCTCCCAAAGAGTTATCTGCAACCACGAGCTCAATTGCATCATCAGGAAGCTCCCGTCCAATCTGGTGTCCATCAACCAGATCAATGAACCATTCTGCTTCTGAGTCAAAGAGGCATCACACTGCTCACAAGGATCAACACCTGTTACGGCGGTGCAAAACCTAGTCCTGGAAACCTGCTGAAGACCACGCAAGGCCTTCTGAAACCTGTTAACCACCCCCTCTGAATCCAGAACCACAAAGCCTGGAGAATGCACCTCCTTCTGCAAGTAATCAACTGCCACCTGCCTGGCTTTCCGAGAGGTCCCCGTGATGGCTACTCTCTTTCTCTCTCTCTTGAAGGCTGCCCATGAAGAATACCGACTGTTGGGGACTGTTTTAGAGGCTTCCATCGCAAAGAAATACTGAGGGCAAGGGTATTTAATCATTTATTATGATTTCTAGCCATTGTACTTGTTGTACCAACCTTGTACCGACTGTACCAACTTTTGTCCTTTTTGTACCACCCATTGTACCGACTGTACCAGCTTCTATACTTGTTGTACCAGCCACTGTACCTGCTGTACGAGTCACTGTACATGCTGTACCAACATTTGTACTTATTGTACCTGCTGTACCAACCACCGTACTGGCTGTACCAACCATTGTACCTGCTGTACCAACCATTGTACTTGTTGTACCAGCCACTGTACCTACTGTACCGGCTGAATGGAGAGTTGTACTTGCTGTACCAGCTCTATTGCATGAAGACCCGTGGTTTTTGGGGAAGAATTAGTACCCACACGGAGGTATATGGATTATATTGTTGGCTCGGCATTTCTACAGCCTGTGTTCCGGCTTGGTGCCCTCGTGTTGGGCTGTGTTATGGCATTTGTATATGGATAATCCGGCATCTCCCGTGGGGAGAGTAAGGCCCTCAAAGCTTGTACATGATATTATTCTCCTTGGGTAATAAAATACTCCAAGGGGGGGGGGGGGGGCGGCCCATTCCAGCCTCTTTGCGGTGTCACACGTGCAAGCTCCATATTCAGCATTTGTGGATGTTTTGTCCAGCTTTTATGTTTTATGCAAAGTGATGATGGATATGTGTTCAGGTTGTGGCCATGTTTAAATGTTTTAATATGCAAAGATGGTATCAACAAGTGTGTCAAAGGCCCTAGTCCCCCGGGCACCGCAAGTTACAGGACATGTGGCAGATAAGAAGATAAAAGTGAGACAAGTGTCCTCACACTTGTCAATTCAGCTCTACACATAGCATTGTAGCATTTTCTTGCTTATTCGAACATGAGAGAGTTATCTCTTGGGCGAGTTTGAGCTTCAAGTAGGTTTTTGGAGGCTGATTTTTCTCCATTTCTCTTCATTTCTAAGCCCACCATAGCCATATCCAGCTTGGGGAAGATAATTTTCACTACTATACACTATCCTACACACCCCAGATGGCTGTTTTTCAGAAAAAACAATCCTAAAGCTTGCTGAAATTTCTGGTTTTATGTGATATACGCTGTTATACTAGTTTATGCACTCATGGATGAGCCGCATGGACTAGTTTACAGGTTTTGGCGCTCATGGATGCAACATGCAAGGTGTTATACAGGTTTATGAGCTCATGAATGAGCCACATGGGCTGGTTTACAGGTTTATGAGTTCATGGATGAGCCACATGGGCTGGTTTACAAGTTGATGTGCTCGTGGAAGAGCCATATGGGCTGTCATACAAGTCTATGAGCGTATGGAAGAGCCATGTGGGCTGTTATACATGTTTGTGTGCCTATGGAAGGACATGTTGGATAGCCATATTGGATGAAGGACAGGTTTATGATTGTATATGGATAATCTGGCATCTCCCATGGGAAGAGTAAGGCCCTCAAAGCTTGTACATGTTATATTTCTCCTTGGATGATGAAATACTCCAAGGAGGGGGTTGGCCCATTCCAGCCACTATGTGGTGTCAGTTGTGCAACTTTTATTTTCAGCTTTGTGGATTGTTTAATGGCTGAGATTAAATGCCGAAATGTTTAATTGTGCTGCTCATGGTCAAAGCAATGCACACCCACTCCCACGCTTCCCGAGCGAGTTATAGAAAACCAACATCGACACCAGCATCGACAGCACTATGTAAGTGTCGTACCGCATGTGTCTCCATGTGTAAGTGTGTTGTGAAAGCCTCTTCCTGACTAGGTGGTGCCTAGTGTCTATGGAATCTCCTGGTGGGAGTGTTCTTTGACCTAGCTATGGCTGGATGCTACAAATTGGAGCGGTGCTCTAAGAAACTCTTTTGTTTGATTTGTTTATTCATGTTTACTAAATTTTTTGGTGAGACCGGTTGATGTGATTCCCAGCTACCGCATCATTTTGTAGAAGAACACTCTTTTGGTAATATAGTTTACCTAAGGGGAGGGGGGGGAGGTCAGCCCACCTTGGTCCCCTAGTGCTGTATATTGTGCAAGATTCTCTGATCATGATATTTATGTTATAACATGATGTATTAGACAAGGATATATGATGCCATGATGTATACACTTGTGATTGTGTTGGATTTGCAATATAGTTTATGCGTTCTTCCGAACTGTGACAATTTCTCCCATAAAGTTTGTCCTTCTCAAACAAAACACCAAATACATCTGCTACATTCTTGGCAATTTACAAAGTGCACCAAGAATTGACAAGAGGCACAAATATCATGTATGGAACCCAAATATGTACTTATGTGCACTACCAAGCACAATGAGCACAAACTCCCACCAAATGCAGTCACCTGTACTTATCCTCTGCAAACCTGTTGCAAGAAATTGAAGGAAAGAGTGGGAAAAAGCCTCAATTTTGCACTTGCAGATGGAATAGTGTTGCGTGTAGATAGACTATGCCAGGAAGAACCCCAAAATCAGAAAAGCCTCAAATTTTGGTGACTTTGGCACCTTCAATTTTGTGTGTGCACGTACAAAATGCCACATCAGCACTATACGACCACCTCCAAGCAGGTTCAAATTTTGCAAAGATGTACACAACAGAGCCAACACACATGTGTAGGCAAAACTCGATTAAGGTTTGGTCGTACAATTCTGAAATTAGGGTTTGTTGATTTTGACTTCACAAGCAAATTTAGGGTGTGTTGTTATGTACCCTATGGACAGATTCTGAGCAGAAAATGAGCAAAAACCCTAAAAGATCACAAACCCTAAAGATAGTAGTAACCCTCTGCTCTGATACCAAAAGTTGGTTCATGTCACCGAAGCATCAAAATACAAGTTGTGGATATGCAAAAACGCAACGCCCCAGCAAAAAAAAGGCTTTTGAAAAAAAAAAGTTTTGAGGGGGAAAAATGACGTGGCGATGGTGACATGGCACTGACACATGGCAGGATAGGAGCACAAGGTCACCTTACAAGCTTGGAATGATGCGACTAGCTTTTGGAAAGCAAAAGATTAAAAGCTTTTTACAAACTAAAAAAAGAAGAGCTTTTATTATTAAAAAGATGCTTTTTGGACTATAAGTGAGTTTTAAAACACTTTTCTCAAGTGCTTTTGGGCAAAAACTATAAACATGTAAAAAGACAAGAGAGCTCTATAGCTCTAAGAACTTGTACTCAAGACTCCTCCAGGGGATTTTATCTAATATAACTTGAAAAGGGGGGAGGGGGGGGTGTCGGCCCAAGGCTATTTCGACCCCTAGTGTGGTGTCTTCTCTCTCTACTCTCTCTCTCTTTTGTTTATTTTCAGATTTTCTCAAGGTTTTACACGTGAAGTTGTTCTTGAAGATAAGCTAAGTACCCATGCCATGGCCCTTACAAAGGCCTATTTCAGTTCACAAGAACATAGTCTTAGGGTTTGTGGGCCAATGGAAGCTCACACACAAAAGTAGCAAATCGATTGAGAGAGGGAAGTACTTGCACATATATTCACACAAAATATGATAAGTGACAAGTGCAAGTGATAATAATAAACCTAGTTAGCAAATCGATTGAGAGAGGGGAGTACTTGCACATATATTCACACAAAATATGATAAGTGACAAGTACAAGTGATAATAATAAACCTAGTCTAGGTGTCCTTTCACACCAAATGTCAAGGGGGGGAAATCCGCAGGACAAAAGCGCCCCTGGAGTTAGTGCCTGTTCACATGCAGCACTAGATATAAGCATATGCCCTCACTACTAACCTCCATGCCTGGGGGTGAGCCTGAATGGCTCTATGTTTGAGCAGTGAGCTAGATGCCAATGTCTATATATTTCCATGTTTTGCTTAATCGTAGGTGTCTGCTAGACTAGGGTCTTCATCTCTAGACTAATACATGTCAAACTCCCTTGCTGACGTAGTGCTTCCCCGTTTCAACCCCCTGAAATTGCCGATTCCCTTTCCATTCCTCTTTCTGTTTCTGTTTCCCCATTTCTCGGAACTATGCTTCAAATTTTTTTGGTAGATTCTAATACTCCTTTGCCTCTATCTTCCATCACACACATGCACTTATTGCAACCCTAGTGCACCCCTACCTGTTTGTACACTCAAAGGCCATTTCCCTTTATCAATTAGGGCTCACAAATAACCAACACTCACCTGGTCTACCCTGTCCATAGCCTCAGCAGTCAGTGAGGATGTATGTGACACACGCATTGGGTGCCTGGACAAAGCTGATCTCAGGTTGCATGCACCACCAATGCTGCCCAAAACTGCGCATTTTGTCAATGCTGAGATCTTCATCAGCTGTCCATGCACTGCTCCTGTTCCTAGCCTGTCATTTTCATATGCCCATGCATCAAAGACTTGGAAACCCTTTGTAGGCATGCATCTAACATATATGTGCGCATTCCTAATCCTGGAGTACAGCTCAGAAATGACCATGAGACATTTAAGACTCTTCCTCATGGTTTCCTAGTGGAAAAACACATGCATCCAAGTCCAACAATACAGCATTTGTATTTCTTTGTGAAGTTTGTCATCAATATTCAATAGTACTTTAAAAGATCACTATGTTTGAACTTCTAAGGACTTTGTGTGAGCCTTCTACTCATCTAATGCTGCAGACAACCTTGCAACTTTGGCACAGTTCGAGGACACACCTCACTATTTTTACCCCATCTTTTGAGTGGAATACCTTAGATAGTATAGTGCTTGGGCATTATATGTGGTATTTTGTAAGTTTTGAGTTCGACCCTCGTAAGGCACTTTGCACCTTATGTTTGGGAAGAGCCCAGTACCCTGCCTGGGAAGCCTTGATAGGTAGGTACATGAGAGGAGAGGTACAGATGGACTTAAAAATATGACCTTTGTCTTGTGCAGCACTCCAACCCACCGCTCGTCCTCAGAAACTCTGTGCATCTTCATATGACAAACCCAAGCAAATACCCCCAAAATCTAGCACGCCAATCAAGTATTCATTTTTTATTTAAATAAACCAACTGAATGTGTAAGAGTACCTGCTGACTTCTGGAAGCAGAATGAGAAGCAGCAGAGCTGTTTGACGCAAGGTGGAAATATGGTGGATGCCTTAGATAGTATAGTGCTTGGGCATTATATGTGGTATTTTGTAAGTTTTGAGTTCGACCCTCGTAAGGCACTTTGCATCTTATGTTTGGGAAGAGCACGGTACCCTGCCTGGGAAGCCTTGATAGGTAGGTACATGAGAGGAGAGGTACAGATGGGACTTGAAAATATGACCTTTGAACCCACCCCTTGAACCCTGCTCATCCTCAGAAACCCCGTGCATCTTCATACGACAAACTCAAGCGAATACCCCCAAAATCTAGCACGCCAATCAAGTCTACATTTTTAATTAAGAAAACCAACTGAATGTGTAAGAGTACCTGCTGACTTCTGGAAGCAGAATGAGAAGCAGCAGAGCTGTTTGACGCAAGGTCCCTAATTGTTTCAAAATTACCGTCCAAGCACTCCTCGTAAATGGACATCACTTTTTCTGCAACCTGTTGAGACATCATCCGGGAATTTTCAATGAGTTAACTTAGTCATAAGGCAAGCATCCAAAAGGCATGGCTCTCTTCCAACTACTTGATATCACATTTGATAGATGATAACCATAAGCCTCACCTCCTCCAGACTTCCATCTTCTGTCTCAGTGTTAAAAAGTACAATCAGGTTCTCATCCAACATATCCTCCAACTCATCTATGTACCGTGGTACTGCTTGCACAAAGATCCAAACAAATCATACTTTACTGACTTTGCAAGCACTATAGTACATATTGATGCATCGTCAACCATACCTACAAAACTACTCCCTAAAAAATGTCTCCTTAAACACTATCTTACAGCATCTTAAACTACCATTACAGAGTCCTGCGTAGATGTACTCAGATCATACACCATGACATTTAACCATCACATGGTCATGCAACTATAGAACCATATAATCGAAATGAGTATGGTGATGAGAAGATCATACCCTTGAATTGGACCATCCAAGCCACGACATCGCTGTGTAGCTGCTGGGCCTTGAGCTGGGAGGTGGGCCCGCCCCACTCGTTGTGGACGGCGAGCTGCAGGGCGGTCCAACGAGCGAGCAGGAGGCCCACTCCCTGGTGAAACATGGCCAGCCCCTCCTGCGACAGGACCCGAGGTGCGGTAGCAGGTTCGGGCTGGGAGGCCACGATTGTGCCGCTCCTTAACTCCATCGTCAACGGAAATATTACTGTGATTCTTCGTCACGCCTGAGCCCTTCACGGTAAGGTAGAATGCTTGTTATTTCCTCAATACCAACTCTCAGAGATGGCCAGAACAACCCCAACGATTGTCGGCGCTCGTTACACACTCAAAACCCCGCTTAATGTTATAAAATTAATATAACAATTCTTCTACAATAAAATAAGTCACCAAAATGTTAATATACCAAAATGTTTTTTTCTGATTTATTAATTAATCGGCATGCTGTCCACGATTTTCGCTAAGGGTTGGAGTTTAATGAAGTTGGGTTGGAGTTTAGTGGAGTTTTTTTATTTAATGGTTTCTTTTAGAAGGCCTACGTGTCCATTGCATGCTACCATTTTCTTTTGTGTGGTTGGCGCTCCTTCGTGTTTGATCGGATGTGCATTCTTCCGGGGTGATCGATGTGCTCTTCTCTGGTTCGTGCTCGTGGCTCTTCCATCACATGGCCCTCTAGAATGCTTGTGTCGTGATCGAATCTCTCCACTCTGTACGGTGTTATTCCAGCGTGATCGATGTGCTCTGCTTTGCTTGTTGTTCTCGACTCTTCCATCACATGATGCCTCTTCCCGCTTTTATGTCGCTCTTAGCCATCTCCAACACTTCTTTTTTACGGTACTCTTTCACGGTGGTCGACACCTTCGATCCTTTATGATGCATTGCAACTTTCTCTTTCATGCTCTTTCGTGGTCTTGATACCTTCTCGCACACGTGCAGCTTCTACAACCATGCGCGTGTTAGTGTGCATGGATCACCATGGTTGTAGGGCATAGATATCACATGCGTGCAGCACCGGCTATTCGTGCATGTCTGTTGTTTCTTATTCTAGTGTCTCGTTTCGGAGGAGTACTTATAAATATCGCCCTCTTCTGATTGTTCATGTGCTTCTGACCATGCCGCCTAAAAGGCTCCCTCTCCATGATGTCACAAACTCGGCGCCCGCTCTTGTATCAAGTGCGCATTTCTGTCATGAACCAAAACCGACTTGAACTACTGTTTTAAGAAATGTAGCTAGGAATTCACTACCAACAAGAATACTTACCCCGCCTAATGGTCCCAGCTGTGTTTGGAATGTTTTGGCAGTGAAAGGGAGAGCAAGATCGCAAGGTTGGTTTGTTCTTACCTGATCGCAAGGTTGGTTTGTTCTTACCTGTACGCAAGCCTCAAAGGAATATTCACATTGGAGACACTGAACCGTCTTCATTTCTAAATGGTGGTTTCTCTGATGGCACTCCCTCTAATAAGTATTGGGAAACTGATAAAAATATACATGCAATGGGATTTCTTCAAACCTGAAGGAGGATTGGTCATGTGTAGATGATTGCGTCAAATTCGTATGCACACTTTTGAAGGTATGGTTGACTACTGTATGAAAGATCTTCATAAAAGCCATTTCAAGTTTTTCTACCACAACATTTCATGTGAAGAAATAACTTGTGGGTGGCAACTTATGCTCTCTATGGTCAAGGAAATCTAAAGAACAAGGTATGCCTATCACCAGCGAATCTATTCGAACGTGCATATGTCTTCATAGGGAATTACATTCCGAATAAATTCAATACAACACTTGAAAACACTCTATTTTGAATGATACAAACTAGTAGGTATTACCCTGCTGCATCAGGGATAATACCTAAAACAGGAAATGGCATGGACAAAAAATGAGCTTTGTCTGTTTGAAAGGTCATGATGAAGACCCCACACTTGACACAATGCACCGATGTAGAAACAATTTTCTACATGGACACGCCAACAAGAAGATACTTCTATGGAAACATCAAGAAGATAAGAATCATGCAAATGATCATGGCAATCAAGAACAACATGACGAGGCAGGCAGTTGTCGAAATCCAATTGTGGTTGATGCTGAGGAGCGTGTTGAAGAAGAAGACTACGACGACGCTTACTTGTCCATTTGAGAAAAAACAACTAAATGTAGGGAGGCAATTATCACTAGAGAAGATTATGTCCCTCTGTCTCCTGGTACTCAAAGACATGGAGGCCTGTCAAGACATGATGCTTGGTTTGTTTAGATTGGTGCTTTTGTAGACAGTGTGTGAGCTCTAATTTTCAGGTGGAGGTTTCTATGTACAAATTACCATCGTGTTTTTGTATTTTCAATTTTTATCTGTGCAATTTTCTGCATTGATTTTCCTTGCTTAGTGTGCCTGCTGACAATAGCAACTCCTTGCGGCATCCTCCTGACACTTCATCCCTCCTACTGCACAAGTTTCCTAATGTAGCCTTTAAAAAACAACTCTACAACTATTCCTAATGTAGCCTTTAGAAAACAACCGTATAACTATTCAACACAAGAGAAAGAAAGAAAGTTATATTAACATCCACAAAACATGAAAGCATACAAAAGTTAAAAGTAGTCCGTTCTAGCCTTAAGCAAGTATGTACACGAAGTTTGTGACTTCCCTATTTGGCATTAAGTTGAGGGTAAGGTTGCTTTATAAATTCCAGTGCTATCTTACAAAAGAATGGGCTTCGATATTGCAATAGCAAAGCACCTGCAAGAGAGGAGGTCCCATTAGACTTGAATGGGCATAAGAAATTTGGCTTCTACGTAGCCAAGGTTCCATGAAAACTTGCATGAGTACTCTAAGAATATGTATTAGTAAAATGATTAGATATAGATTTGTCCCTTCTTTAACACTTATTAACCTATGCCCATGCCCAACTTATACCATCACATAGGCTAGTATGTACATGGCTACTTATTATGCTCGTGGCTTACCATTGCTACAAACTATCCCTAGGTTTCATCCTCAAAACCATTAGGACATCCTCATAGTGCTTCATTCTCTCTAAGACTTCTTGAGGTTGTCCTTGCATTGTTGGAGTATGGCTTGCATCTTTTCCACCTCCTCTCTTGCATTTGGATTCACACAATCTTGCTTAAAAATTGCCATTGGCAAATTCACTTTGTATCCATACATGGCCTCAAATGGTCACATCCTAATGGTAGAGTGATATGTGTTATATTATATGCAAACTCCACCATTGCAAACAACCACTCATCCCAAGCATGTTAGGTATCAAAACAATAATGCCTCAAATAAGTCTCTAACCATTTGTTCACCCTTTTGGTTTGTCCATCCGCCTTGGGATGATAGGTGATGCTTGGTGTCAAACTTTGTTTCCATGCTCATCAATACTGTGTGCCAAAAGCTACTCATAAACTTCACATCTCTATCACTCATTTGTTTTGGCACTCCATACAATCTAAACACATTCTCCTTAAATTGATGTGCCACTTATGATGTCGAATGTCTCCTTTTGTTGGCATAAAGTGGGCTGCTCTTTTGTCCGACTTTCCAAATACTATATCCCATCCGATCTTGGTGATAGGAATATCGGTGATGAAATCCATTACAATATGCGTTTATTTTTCCTCTAAAATAGGCAAGGGTTAAAGCAAACCACCCTTTGTATGCATAGAGTCTTTGTTCGTTTGTTATGGTAAACACTTGGACACATATGCATGTACATCCTTTCATAGCCCTTTCCAATGGAAACTCTTTCTCATGGCATCATATGTCTTGTAGAGTCCCAAATGACCTGCCATGGGTAAATAATGGGAACTCTTTCTCATGGCATCGTATGTCTTGTAGAGTCCCAAATGACTTGCCATGAGCAAAGAATGCATTTCATCCATTACCTTTTGCTTGAATGCTGAGGTGGCAATAAGACAGACTTTGTCTTTGAAGTATATGAGACCATTTCTCATTAAAAAAATGAGGCAACTCTTCACATGTACCGTGTTCTAATTTATGCATCATAAGAGATGATTCCTCCTCTACTCTTCTTATATATCCCTTATCCAATAGTTGTGGAGTGTGATTTTTTGAGGGAGCTTGGTGGAGGGAGCTATTCTTGGTTGTCCTCTCTCTCTACTTGAACAATCTCTCTCTAACTATTGCCACCACCATCTCTGCCCACCACCACCCAGCCCAGTCCACACCACCCTCTCTCTCCTTCTCCCACCCTCTTCCCTCCCCCACTCTCTCTTCCCTCCCTTTCACTCTCCCTCTCACTCTCTCTATCCTTGTATGTCTTTGCTAACTCTCTATATCCTCCCCCCGTCACTCTCTCTATCCTTCTCTTTTCTCACTCTCTGTGTCCTCCCTATCTCAGTCTCTCTATCCTTCTATTTCCTAACTCTCTCTATCCTTTGCTCTCTTTGGTATCTCTCAGTAGCCTCCCCCCTCTCTCTCTCCTTCCATTCCCTCTCCCTCCCTCCCTTTCACTTTCCCACCCTCCCTCTCTCTCCTCCCCACCATCTTCCCTCTCTCTCCTCTCTCTCCTCTCTCCCTCCCTTTCACTATCCCACCCTCCCTCTCTCTCTCTCTCTCTCTCTCTCTCTCTCTCTCTCTCTCTCTCTCTCCTTGTCCCACCACCACCCAGCCCACAAACCCTCTCTCTCCTTCTCCCACCCTCTTCCCTCCCCCTCTCTCTTCCCTCCCTTTCACTCTCCCCAAACAGACTTAATTTCTCTCTAGTTGTCGAAATCATGTAAACTCATTAAAAATTTGACACAACTATATGACCTTAAGTATCATTCATTAGCATAGTTACACAACAGAAAAACTATTAGGAAAACCCCATCAAGAATTAAGTATGTAGGACTTCAACCAGTAAAAGAATAATCAAATGCCAGGGTTGTAATTTATAGGTTTTATAGGTTTCGAGAAAATTCGAATCTCACATCGATGTGTGAGTAATGACGCATGAGATTTATCATCAAGGAAGGGAACCTACCAATCAGCCTAGTAATCTTCATGACATTTGGCCTCAGAGATAGAACTATAAATTCCTAGCCGTTTCAAGTTTGGGCACCATTCCAAGAAGCCAACAATCCATTGAGCAAAGAGCTCATGGATCTTGGATGTACCAAGCTCAAGTACAACCACCTTCCAAATGGGCAGAGCCATGGAAGGCATGCTAATAATGCCCATCCCCTAGCTCATAATTTAGAGCAAGCCAACTCAGGCACGAAAACGGTAAGGCAAGCATTTCTAAGTCAATGGCCTACTCCTCAGTATCAAATGGTATACCCCACAGCCGCAACTTCCTTAGGTTACTTGCCCTCGAAATCATTTGATAAAATTTCAACCACATAATCGTAAAATCACTCACAATCACCTCCTCAAGTAAATCGGTTGATTGCCCAATTTCTAATTGTATAATGCACCTTGATCCATAAATGCCACAAATTACCCTTACTTATTATTACGAGCTCAAATTGCTCGAATGTGGAGTCGCTTAGGATCAGACTTTCTAGCCTATCTACTTTCAGCACAATACTATCAACATTGAGCCCCTTGATGTTGAGAGTCTTAAAAGAAGCACTATTCACCTCAATCGTTTAACAGTGCATTCAAGAATGTGATGTCAATGTTGATCAAAGATAGAAACTCTAGCTTGGGAAATAGACAGAAAGTAGTAGATTGAGGTCTAATGCTGACGACTGTTTGAGAGAGACAAGTGATGGGAACTTGTGGATGGTCAAGGCATCGACAAATAGGTGAGGAAACATCGATGGTGTTCAGAGCAAGCAAAGCTTTAGATGGACTTGAGAGGATTCAACAATAGTTAAAATAGTGTCCACCTGGGAAGCTGAGCATGGGTGTTGCTCTGCCTAGGAGAGATGTGGCTTAGCCGAAGTTCTTACATACCTCCCTCAGGTATATTCGTGTCGCCCTCCCCCAATCATGGGGTGGCCAAGATGATTAGAGGCTACCCGTTCAACGGTGCCTCCTCATCTTGTTCCTCCCACATAATGATGGGAGAACTTTCATCTGGAGTACGATTTGCTTGCGATGGAGATGCACACGATCGAGTAGGTGTTTCCTGCAGGAATGTGCGATTGGCACTTCATCAATTGTCAGAGCTTGGATAAAAAGAAAGCGCTACTTGACCGGATCATATAATCGAAAACCTTTCACTCCATGGGGTTCGCCATAGCCAACGTGCCTATACTTCAAGAGTGCTCGCGCGACGACGATACAAAACCCGTCTTCAATCACTTGTCTATAATTCGACTTGAACTATTTCCACACTTCGAGGGGACTCTTCGGGGACATCTGATAAAATTGGAATGATACAGAGAAGACTAGCATGGCCCCTTGCTTTCCTACCCCATGGTCTATTTTCACCATATTCACAGCCCCATGGTCTATTTTCACCATATTCACAGCCGCATCATTTCCTATCGTGTTTTCCTCCTCTCGTGTTGACCTTGTTTCCTGCAGTTCCTGCTGATGGCGCTGAAATATGGGGAAGTCATTTTGTTTGGGCCCCATACCATTGCACTAGAAGCAGGCTCCCCTTGGACCGAATCTTCCACCTCCTCTTCCGTATGGTCTATTGATTTGAGGTCATGTGGCGACCTAGTTAACGGGGGCTTGCTATTTCTGTTGCTGCTGCCTTTCCACCACTACCCTTGGGTTCCTGTTTCATATGTTATATTAACATGTCTCTACAGAGTGATTGTCCCTTCCACAGATGGTGCACACTTGCTGTGTGCCTCTTAACTGGCAATCCTCTTTCGTGTGCCCTTGATTATTGCAACTTGTGCACCAGACATCTGGTCTGAGTTTGGATCCGGCATGTCCTCCGGCAATCTTGGCTAGGGCACCCCTTAGTTCTTAACTTTCTCAGCCTACTTCTTGCCTTTCTTTTTTTTAGGGCTTTCACTCTTTGGCATCCAACTCCTGACTGGATTCTAACTTCTCTGAGGTATCTTCTCTGGAATCAAATTTCAAGATTTCTTCCTCTTGTCCTTCCTTTTCTTTTTGTAGTCTTTGTTTGTTTGCTTCATGACTCCTTCAGCTCTAGTAGCTCTTTCCCACCACCACTTGTTCAAAGGTCAGATATTCCAGGTTGTATAAGGCCACTGCTATTTTATGGAGCTTCTCCCTCACTCCTCTCACAAACCATTGGCTCAGTGTGGCTAGAGCATGACGGTTGGGCTAGTCTAGGTGCATCAGCATTGCTTTGAATTGGACTACGTAGTCTAGGTGCATCAGCATTGCTTTGAATTGGACTACGTAGTCTTCTGTTGGGCCTCTTTTTCTGTGTCATCCTCTGTAGCTTTTCTAATACTACCTCCGTTATAGTCTTTTCATTCCTAAATCTTTTCAAGAAAGCCTTCTTTAGCTCTTCAAATGTGTGGAAGTATTTCAAACCGTACTGCGCGTACTAGTTGGTGGCTTTGCCACCTAACATTGTGGTAAAATATTCCATCTTTTGCCCCAACTATTGGAATGTGGTTTCAAAGGCAAAGATGTGGGCATCTAGATCCTCCTCTCTTGCCTTTGAATTTTGGGTACTTGAGGGACATCCTGCCCACAGCTGCTAGTTCTTCGCCTTCCTAAGCTTCCTGCCTCCTATTTGGTGGTTCCTGACAGTCTTTTTCCTGATACTTGAGGCATATCCTACCCACAAACAACTGCCAGTTCTTCCCCTTCCTGAGCTTCTTGCCTCTCACTTGGTGGTTCTTGAGATGGTCTTCTTCCTGATTCCTTGGTGGTTCCAGAATTAGTCTCTCCTGCCACCACTGTGGAATCTCATCTGGTTCTTGATGATCTTCTTCCTGATTCCTTAGTCGTTCTCGAATCAGTCTTTCCAACTATGGAATCCCATTTGCTAATCTTCTTGGTCGGTTACGGTGGCGGTGAAGTGATGCTTCTTGTTCTACAGCTTGAGCATGTCTATGACGGTACCACATTTCCCTATTTGAGCTTCCTTCATTCTCCATGCTTGCTCCATTGTGCTCTTATGATTCTCTAGTTAGCATTCCTGAAACTAGTTAGTGTGTGCTTTCTTTCTGGGTTTCCTTTGACTAGTTTACTCTAGTAATTGTGCAAGACTTAACCTATGCTAGCCTCTATCTCTCTACTCCCCTACCTGGCATGCCATTTCCCAGTAGGATCGTCAAAAGTGTGGGTGTCCGATCGAGACGTGTAGTTCCAAACCACCTAGTCGGCTCCAGACGAGACGACTAATACAATTGTGCCTAACACGATAAGCCAACACTAGCACATTGCACCACCGATCTACCTAATCTAAGGGAATTAGTTATGATAGCGCAGAGGTTATCTCCTGCATCTGATGAGATCCTAGACGTGTCTCCTGATTCTGTTTCTAGATAGGATTCAGGTCCCCAGACAAGAATGACCTTGGACCCAGATTTGAGTTAAAATACATGTTTAAACAAGAAGCACTAATACAATGTAGAAACCAAATAGAATTGCACAGTATAGAGAATGAAGAACTACAATAATCATTGTATCATCAGAGTGAAATCGTAGCACCAAATACCACACAATAGCACTCACAGATCCCACTCTCCACTCTCTTGTTCCCTTGATGGTTTCTCTTCCTTTCTTTTTCATTCACCCGAGTACTACCCATTGGCAAGAACAGTTACAAGGTTGTTACAAGAAATAAGATTCCATTCTAGAGCTGTTGCCCAATGGATATGCTTAGGTGACAGCTAGATGGCTGCCAGCATACACACTAGCAGAGCAGTGAAGGCAATAGAAGATGTAGATGTAAGAAGTGTTGATGATGCACCACATGAGAAGCAATCACAGGTGCTTAGTGGACCTAGAGAGTCATGTTAGCAATGGATCAAATGCTAGTCCATGGTTAAGCAGGTTGAGGATAAATGTAGGTACACATGTATCACGTAAAGGGAAGGAAAAGATAGATCGATCTTTTATGCCTGAGTTGTCAGCAGGCCACTCATATGTGGATGGTGACTCTAGCGGCTTTGAGTAGAGCCTTGATTAGGAGCTTAGCATTCCGTCTGTGGTTACTTTTGATGTAAGGAGAACCAGGGCTATTTTGAGGACACCTAGTAGTGATCGAGGTGTACGCAAGTCTATGAGGGTTAGGTACCATGTTTAATAGATTGAGATATAATGGATATACAACCCATCATTATACATACATGGTTAAAGAAATACAGAAGATAGAGCCCATTTGTTTAGGCACTTGGAAATAAGAAATGGAAAGATGCCATGAATGAGGAGATGGCATTAGATACAAATGCAACATCGAAATTAGTGCCTTTGCCTTAGGAAAAGAAGGCAATTGGATGTAAGTGGGTGTATAAGGTCAAGAAAAATGTTGATGGTTCAATGAGCAGGTATAAGGAAATATTAGTTACCAAGGGCTATGTGCAAACTTATGGCATTGACTATTTGGAGACATTCAGCCCGGTTGCAAGAATGGCAACTGTGAGAGCTAACAGTGCTATGGTTACAACAAAGGGTTAGTCTTTACATCAGATGGATGTAAAGAATGGATGTAAAGAATGCCTTCTTGCATGGTGAAGACGAAGTATACATGATGCAACCACCAGGTTATGAGAGTGATGCATACCCAGATTTTATGTGCAGGTTATGCAAAGCCTTGTATGTCTTAAAAAGCAGGCACCCAGAGCGCATGGTCAAACAAGATCGGGGAGTATCTTGCTACCATTGGATTTTAGATATCCAGTACAGATCTTTCACTAAAAAGATAGATAGAGGGATTATGCTATTAGTCATCTATTTTGATGACTTGATTATCACTGGTGATAGTGTTGCTAACATACATGATGTCAAAAGGCTTTTGAAGCAGAAGTTTAAGATGAAGGATTTGGATGAGCTGTGGCATTTCTTGGGCATAGAGGTGGTGAGATCACCTCATGGCATTTTGTTTGCAGAGGTAATATGGCTTGACATATTTTCCAAGTATGGTATGACAGGATGTAAGCCTATTTCAATGCCATTGGAGCAAAGCACAAAGCTTTCTACGGATATAGGTGAGCTTTTGGAGGACCCCACTACGTGCAGGCACATAGTGGGTAGCTTGATCTATATGACCATTACTAGGCCATACTACTTGAGCTATGTTGTTGGACTTATAGGTTAGTTTATGTAGTCCCCTAGGAATCCACACTTGGATGTAGCTGGACGGATTCTCAGGTACATAAAGTCCATAGTTGATTATGAACTTTGCCACTATGAGGCTGGTACAGAGATACAACTACATGGGTACACAGATGCTGATTGGGATGGTAGTGTCACACACAAGAGATCTACCAGTGGTTTTGCTACTATGAGGCTGGTACAGAGATACAACTACATGGGTACATAGATGCTGATTGGGATGGTAGTGTCGCACACAAGAGATCTACCAGTGGTTTTATGTTTTCATTTGGGAGTGCTGTTGTGAGTTGGAGTAGTAAGAAGCAACCAACAGTCGCCTTGTTCAGTACTACAGAGGTAGATTACCAGGGTGCTGCTATGGCAGCTTGTGAGGTAGCTTGGTTTCAAAAGCTACTTAGTGATATGGGTGAGCTCGTGGATAGGGAAGTTGTCATTTATTGTGACAATATGAGAAGCATATAGCTAGCTAGTAACCCAGTATACCATGCTAGGATGAAGCACATTGAGATGCATTATCACTTTATGAGGGAGAAGGTTCTAGCAAGGTGATGTAGATATGGTATATGTTAGCACAGAGGATCACGTGGCTGACATCTTCACGAAGGCATTGGGCATAGAGAAGCTCCACAGGGTTTAGGAGCATACTTGGAGTGAAGTGTGTGAAGTTGAACTTAAGGGGGAGTGTTGAGATATCGAGCTCAACTAGTGCGGCAGACATTAATGACCCACCTAGGTGATAGATTATGCACTCATACCATTGGCATGGTTGGTGAGATTATGGTTGATATGCCACCAGTGGATGACAGGCTATGTGACAACCACTTTAGAGTACTAGAGTTATGGCATAGTTATAATGCTAGCTCATATGTTTGGATTGACACTATACTATTGTATGTTATTGTAGGAGAGTACTTTCCCTTTACGTATGTGCTCTTATCTTTTAGTTATATGGTTGATATGCCACCAATGGATGACAAGCTATGTGACAGCCCACTTTGGAGTACTAGAGTTATGGCATAGTTATAACACTAGCTCATATATTCAGATTCACACTATACCATTGTATGTTATTGTAGGAGAGTACTTTCCCTTTATGTATGTGCTCTTATCTTTTAGTTATATGGTTGTAGAGAAGAGAAGAAGATAGAAGAACATTCATCCATCCACCTCTCTCTTATGTCTTGCACTCTCTATATGTGTGTGTTTGCTTGCAAAGGAACTCAAGCTCTCCCTCTCCCCCACATTCTCTTTAAAGGTCTTGGATGACCACCTTTGTGTGATGTACCCCGCAGATGACACGTATATGGCAATCCATAAACCCATGTGGTACCTTCAGGGTTCTAGAGATAAACACACGTGCATCATATAAATATCATATTCCAAATAAATAGGTAGTATTTTAAACAAATTACACCATATTTACATCCAAATCAATGTAAACCATTGTAAGCTTGATGAGACGTCACAATTCTCCAATCAAAACTATGAGTGCAAGCTGAATTCCTCTAGCCGTAACATATCCTATTGAGATCTTCTCAAGGTTCTTCCCTTCTTGGGATCACTTCTAAGTCTCGATTCCATAAGCTAATTTAATAAACTTTTCTTAAGGTCCTTGGCATATAAATATGGTCATTCTAAGGTCCTTTTTGTACAAAAACAAGGTTTATTCTAGAGTGGTCTAGTTCTCTTATTTGGGGTTTATTCTAGGGTCATTGGTCTGGTTCTCTTATTCAAGGCTTACCTTTATGTCAAAAATCTCTAAGGATATTTTGTTTACTCTTAAGGACTTCTCTTCCTCAAAGGTCTTCTAAAAATTATTCCAATCTAGTTTTTTCAAGTCATTTAACAAATCTTGAGGATTTAGCGTTTTTGAATTAAGCACATCAATCCCTATGTTCTTAACTTTAATCATTGGGCGTTTCTAGAACTTATGGCAAAGCCTTTTTCTCTCATTTTCCTTCTAAGGTTATCTTACTCAACTCCTCACCCCAATTCTTAGAAACTCTTCATGTACCTTAGTGACCTCGAGATACCTTAGCCACTGGGCATCCATGGGTTTACTTTGTAGTAGGGCATTTCATCGAGCGATATACCTCTTTTGTTTATGCCATCTCCTGAGGCGTTGGGTGCTATGGCCTTACGACCCAAACCCCTATATGTTGGAGGCTTCATCCTCTATTTCCTCTTCTATTGGTTGCACATCTACCATGTACACTAAGGTTGTAGGAATGTTTCCCGATTCAACGTATCGGGTTCCTCTGGGGGGCAACACATCTATAGTGGCAAGCACGTGTCTACGTTAGGATCTACAATTAGCCTTACCAATGGCTGCCAGTTGTTGCTTAATGCTTTTGTATTTGTTCAAGTGTGTGATTAAAGGTTCACTTTCCTTTATATCAAGTTTGTAGAATTGCATTAGCAAATTTATCTTTGAATTTTTTGCTTGAGTGCCAAATAACTTATTGAGTTCATCCCATGCATATTTTGCCCATTGTATCCCTATGATGTGGTGAATGATTTCATCATTTAAACTGAGTGTAAGGAGTCCTAATACTTTCTCATTCCTGATCTTCCACTCATTTTTCCCAATCACCTCTATTCATTCATCTCTTCCCTCAACTAGCCCCATAGATTTTTCCTCATGAGCAAATACATGGTTTTTGTTTGCCATGTATGAAACTGCTCCCCTTAAATTTAGATATCTCTTGTGCCGTGCTCATGATGTGATCCAATTCAAAATTCAAGGGCAGTGTCTACCCTTTTACAACACAAGTCTGGTGTTAAATGATGATTACAACAGATTTATCAGTATAAATTTACCAGAAATTACATAAAGCCAAGTGTAGCTGATCTCTGTGTAGTACTGAATGGTTGGAGTATCAAACCATATCCGAATTGCAATCTGAAGTGATAGGGATCTATATTAGATATCCAATGGTGAATTTGAACCCTCAATTGTACCAAAATATAGTGATTAGTGTTGATTAATCATTGATTAGTGAAATAATCTCCTATTTTGTGTGTGCAAAAAATACACTGATTTGGAGGGATTAATCGGGGTAGTGATTATGAAGAAAAATTCAATTTGAACACATAGACATATTTGGAGGGATTAATCGGGGTAGTGATTATGAAGAAAAATTCAATTTGTAGCTGATCTCTGTGTAGTACTGAATGGTTGGAGTATCAAACCATATCCGAATTGCAATCTGAAGTGATAGGGATCTATATTAGATATCCAATGGTGAATTTGAACCCTCAATTGTACCAAAATATAGTGATTAGTGTTGATTAATCATTGATTAGTGAACTAATCTCCTATTTTGTGTGTGCAAAAAATACACTGATTTGGAGGGATTAATCGGGGTAGTGATTATGAAGAAAAATTCAATTTGAACACATAGACATGTGTAGCACCTTCCCAATGTTAGATTAGATCCACCAATGCCTAATTAACACCTTGATTAGGTGGATTAATTAAGCAATTTGCCAAGATAATTCACTGTTCATGGTACAGAAGACTGTCCCGAATTGGAGTCTTCAATTGATCCACTTGCACAAATCTAATCTCAAAATGCTTCAACATAGTGGTAGATAAATGTGTCTAGATATGTTTTGAGCCCACAAACATCAATATTGGAGCTTTAATGAAGAATTAATCAAGTGATTAATAGAGGCACTTCCTTGACTGTGCAAAGTGCTCGATCTCACTGTAGACTTGATGAAATCAAAAACTGTCTTCACCAGCTTGTAGAGCATGCTTGAAAACCCCCAGGCCTAGCTGGAATTAGACCAATTTGAAGTAGGTGCGTCGTATGGAGCGTTTTTCCCAAATCTTCTAGCGCTTGCAAATCGCGTTGCCGCCGCCATTCTACACTGATTTCACCCGATTCCATTGAGCTGCATGAAGGCCCTTAAGTCTAGCATGAGCCTCTAAAAGGGCTTGGGCAATGGTTATGTGTGAAGGTAGAGAGAGCTCCTCCACCAGCTGAGGGTACAGAGGCTAGTTGAAAAAGAGCTAAAAATTAGATTATCTCATAATTATGATTAGTAGAATTATTAGCAGGGTAATTAGGCTTAAAAACCAGATGAATACTAAGCTTGGCTTTGATATCATGTTAAATTTACAGCAATGTGATGAGATATGGTGGATCAAATGCAAGAATCAACATCATTAACAAAGTGATTAGACGATGATTAAGATGAGATTAGTCTGATAGCTTAATGTAGGCATGGATACTCAAAAACCAACAAATACTCATTAGGCCAATGCCTCAATATATAGAGTTTATATCCACAAGATGCCAAGCATCTAATCCCACTGATCTCTCCTTAATTCACTCCACCTCTTTTGCTTAATTCACTCCACCTCTTTTGCTTGATTCTCTCCACCTCTTCACTTTTCCAATATCTCCAGACATCCTAAATCTTCTCATGCTACCCTTTATTCTCTCCCAGTAGATACCTCTCACCTTTTCACTGCTTTTCACTCATTTACAGATTCTCTTTTACAGCCTCTTGCTAAGGGCTTGTTCCCGCACACACCCATTCACTTGTATATTTCAACATGTCAATGGGAGTAAACCAAAAAAATATTTTGGACCATTGACCCAAGAGATGCTTTTGCAGGAACACCTCTTAAAACAACAGAAACAACTTGCAAAAGAAAAAATCCAGCAAGTGCAAGAGGAAGCTAAGGCTAGGCAAGTCAAAGCTAAAATGCATAAAGGCTTGATACATGTCAACATGGCATCCGTAACCCTTGTGGACGAAGGGGATCTAAACATTGAGCCAGCATAACTCAAGTTGGGACTCACAATAATAGCTAAGGGCATTGCAACAAGTATTGCATTAATAGATACAGGGTCCAGCCAATCTCATATGATACTTGGGTTGCCTTAGAAAAACCACACCTTGAACCCACGGATGCTTAAGTTCATAGTGTGCACCTAACAACCAACCACAAAGGCCGAGGGGTATTTAAATGTTAATATTTCCATCAATAATAATTCCTTGGTCGGGAAGGTGTTTGTGATGCTTGCAGGTACAATGGAGGAAGAGATGATGCGTGCAGGTACAATGGAGGAAGAGATGATCCTAGATATGTGCCAACAAGTGCAATATCCCCAATGGGAAGAAAGAACATCATCGGTGAGAAGGTCATGTCCATGCCTGCAAGTGTTTGTGATGCCTGCAGGTACAATGGAGGAAGAGATGATCCTAGGATGATCCTAGATATGTGCCAACAAGTGCAATATCCCCAATGGGAAGAAAGAACAGCATTGGTGAGAAGGTCATGTCCATACCATTATGGAACTCGACAAATCAAGGGAAACAAATCATTGCAGAGGCAACACCTAGAAAAACAGAATCTTCACCCATTATGCTGAATTTGCCTACATAATACCCAACATACAAGGGTACACAAAAATGGGTGCTCAAGAATCAACTTAAGGATCAACCAGAGAGGAAGGACCCAATGAGTAATGAAAAGAGTCAAGGGAAAACACATTTCAAAAGTCGACCGTTTGCCAACACCTACCAAGTGGCAGAACTCCAAGCACTTGCAACAAGAGGCCTCATGATTGTCGTCAGCACAGCAATGTGTCCGAAAGGACCTATTGCGAGCACAAGGCTACTATTAAGGCAATACAATAGTATGGATACCCAAACCCAAGTCCATGGCCAAAACCACAAAAGGTTCGAATCAATATACAAAGAGATGTGATGGCTTACAACATCAACTCCCCGAACCAGCACCACACCTGCTTTTGTGTGTGGAGGAGAAAGAAAATCCAGCCAACTAAATTGAGAATGACCACGGCAACAACAATACCTACTCTAACAACAGAATTGAACAAGAAATGTGAAGATAGAATCAAAGAGGTTCCAAATGGAAACCATCCACAACCAGACACAGCAACAAAATTATTTAGTTGGGTGGAAGGAACAATAAGGAGCTCACACATAGAGTTAAAAAGATTGCATCACAGGAACTGCCATTCGACTGATTGTATATGCTGATATACAGATATCGGTCTCTGAATCTGAAGCCCGTGATGAGCAACCATCCCCACCACACAAGCAAGCAGTGCTACGGGGTCCCCAGCCATCGACAACAAGGATCAAGCAAGCTCAAGATAAATTTCTTGGGCCCTTATGCCCAATCATTCTAGGGCACCCTCGTTAGGAAAGAAATCATCACACCCCACGTGAAGGTGACTCTCCAATGCCACAACCCAAAATGTCTCCACTTGCTAGAAGATGCGAAAGTCAAGGAAAAACTTGACAAAGTAGGCCTCGACAGAATGGCGGAGGTACTGCCCCGCGTAGTCGACACACAGACCCTTGCACCAAATACCTGAAGACATACGACAAGCAAACAAAGAGAGGAAAGATTACAAAGGTTGATGGCACCACAGAACAGCTCCTCATCACAGAGGACTTAATCAGAGATGCCTTACAACTCCTAGCTACAATGAAAGCCCACAAGCATAACATTGATACAATGCCTATAAATGATATGCTCAAGAAAGATTCTTACAATTCAAATGGAGTAGAATATGACAATATCAAAGATGAAGCTACAGAGAAGGCATGCAGAGCGATGTCCCTCCTGATGCAAATAAAGCCTATAGACAGGTACAACAGAGTGGGTTTAAACATGATCACAAAAAGCTTATGAGGAAAAAGAGGAGGACTCAGCTTTCTATACGCATAAAGAGATGGAAAATTACTTGAAGGCCCATCAATCGAAGATAAGCAATCTATACAGGAGGACTCGGCTTTCTATACGCATAAAGAGATTGAAAATTACTTGAAGGCCCATCAATCGAAGATAAGCAATCTATACCTCCTCACACAGGTACTTAACCATGTAGCAAAGAGGCCTCTGAAAGATCCTGAACTAGAAGAGCACATGCAATTAGCACTTATACCCGACCAACCTAAAGAAGCTACTGGCAAGTTAGAAGAGGGGCAGGCAGTATTAATGGAAACACAGGATCTCATCAAGAAAATCAAAAAAGACCACAAAAAGAAAACATATAAAAGGATGAGAGGAATACTCGTTGATATGTAGCAACAAAATCACAACAACTAGAAGCGGCAGTGGTAACAGAAATCCGCACATATTAAGAGGCTCTTTAAGAAAAGATACTTGGCCCTACTATGCAAGAACCACAGCAACAACTCACCCCTCCAGCAAGCCCCGCACAACTTATTTTTAAAGACCTCTCTCCTCTCAAGGATTCAAGCCTAGTAGATACACCAACAGAGGTAACTGAGGAACAAACATTGAGGAACCAAGCTGCGGAGGGATGAGTAGTAAAAGAAGCAACAATCACAGTACAAGAACTAGAGGCTCCCCCACCAGAGTCAAGTAAGAGACAACACATGCCATAACCTTCAAGTCCAATCAAAAGGAGAAAGTTGGAAGAGAAAGAGTAATTGCCCCAGCTAAGCTCCTTCTAGGACATGGATTCTCAACAATTCATCCAAGAAACCATGGAAGGCCTAGAAGCGCTCCTTCACGATCCACTCAAAGAACTAGAAGCTGAGTCAAGTAAAAACTGGGAACAAGAGCAAAAGGTATGGCGTTGCCACTTATTAACAACACACATGTTACATGACAGGAACGCCGCCCTCTGGAAGCAGCTGAAAGATGCAAATACACAAGTACAAAGCGTAAAGGCAACCCTTGAAGCAGTAGAATAAACTCACAGGGAGGTTATCCTGAAGAGTTTAAAGGCTACAAAGAAACAAGAACAGAGGTACAATTCCTTGGAAATAACCTCGTCTTGAGCCAGACAATTGTACATAAGATCAACGAAAATGCTGACTTAAACGCAAAGCTGGAGCAAACAAAAGATCAACTTCAAAAAGAGATCGCCCACACACAAAACCTCACAACTCTGCATGCCCGACAAATCAAGGACTGTCAAGATAGTGCAAAGGCTAATGAAGATGTGCTCAACCAACAAATCAAGCAACTAACAGCCCAACTCAAGGCAGAGAGAGCAAGAAAGAGTGCACAATCTGCAACAAGAAAGAGAACAAGCAAACAAAGCACATGTAGAAAAGATCAAGACCCTCAATGAAACCATCAATTCAAACCACACAGAGCCACAAAAGAATGAATTGGAGCATCAACAGGCCATATCACAGCTTACAATGCAATTACAGGACACTCAACGATTGGCGGCACAAAGACTCAATCAAATTACTGAAGCACAACAAAGGGAAGCCACTGCCCAGTGAGCACAAGAAGATGCAACAAGGAGATTTGAAGAGATGGATGCGGAAAGAATAATCCGGGAAACGACCATCTCCAACCACCTTAGTAATGCCAACTCTCGCTTGCATGATATGGCATGTCAGCTCGCGGCACAAGAAAGGAGTCAACGCCTGGAGCTGACAGATGATCTACGTATCCTCCTAGAGCACGCCTCAGAGTTAGGCCAGCTGCCCAGTAACTCCTCGGGCCCCTCCTCACACTCTTACTTTGTTTTTATCTACACTAACACTCTCATTACTTCAGTATGATATAAAACTTAGATGAAGATATAGGCCTAAGTGAATTGACACTAATTAAACAAAATACTGAACGTGATGCTGACCCGACAATCATCACAGGAATTTTGAGGGGCGACCTTATATTAACTAACCCTCAGGACATCTTCTTCTACCCCTTGCATCCTATAGTGCTAAACCTCCGTAGTTGGTGTCGTGTGCTCCAAAATTCAGAAATCCTAGACAATAGTATCGAAAAAACTCGACCTGTTTATTCCAGATGGCATACCAGAGATGCTAGCCAACTACGAGGTGGTTGCAAATACTTATCAATGGGTAATTAGTCATGGGTGGCTGGAAGTGTACAATACTCACCAACATTTGAATCTATGTGAGTCTACATTATATCACCCTATCGGCATCCTTAAACTCTATACTAATATCTATAAGCATTTAGAAGCTATGCTCACCAATGTAAGATATAATTTTGATGCCACTCACATAAACTACCCTGATATTGATAATGAAGAAATTCCTGAAATACAAAACTTTTTTAAAGCCCATAAGCCTAGCCACCCACCCCTAGCAAACACTGGTCAAGGTCAAGAAGAAGGTCCCTCTTCAGTTTTAAAATCCACTTACCCTGTATATTCTAATATAGCCAGTAAGCTTCTCAATCCCTATCCTAGCACGCCACCTACTAACTCCTCCCAACCTGACTGTATTTACTCTTCTTTCTCCTCTAGAGTTAGATTTTCCCACTAACACTCTCGCCCCCGAGGAGGTACTGGCACCTAACCCATCTCACCAATGGCAACCTCATAGGTACGTGATCTCACTCCACATGATAATATTGTGCCTTTCATTGAAAATAATGTCTTGGATTCTTTGACGGCTACAGAGTACAAGGAATTTATTCGAGCAAGCAATATGCTTTTAAAGCCAAAACTCATGTTCAAAGTTCTCATACAGATTGCTCCATTTGACCCTACCCACCGAGATCCTACCAGAAGCATACTCTACAGTCACACCAACAAGGCAACATTATGTACCATACCCTCTCTGTGCCCCACGTCCCAACTTAGAAGAATTACTTCCTTTGGCTGGAGAGGGTACATTGTGGGCAAATGTCGCAAAACACACAAGGCTCGCCAACCCTTATTTAGCTGACTTGCTGTAAATTTGCATTGTCACATTCATGATCAGCTACTGTTATAGAGGATGGAGAAAGACACATGCTGTGCACACGAGAGGTGGTTACGCCACCATCAACACTAATGAAGAACGACTACAACTCACAGATTTTGGAATCCAGCCTACATGGAGGAAGGAGTTTCTGATAGTTCTAGAATACAGCAAAGTATACATGAGCGCACCACCAACAATGAGAGTAGATCCATTGTACATGCCTATCAAGAGAAGGTGGATGATGGAATTCCAAGAGGCCAAAAACAGGGACTCCCATGTTTGTTATAACTTCCCTATCTTCACACCAGCAACATTTGGCCATATTCAAGAATAAAGACAGCAAATGCTAACATGGATCAGAGCATGGCGAAGGATACCCGATCTGGCCACGATCTGGCCATTGTGGCAAGTGTCAGGTTTATGAAATTATTGGTGGTACTAATAAACCAACCAAAAGAAGCCTATGATGGCTTTGAAGCACAGCACCTGAAGTTCGATATATGAATCAAGGGCCTTCAAACAGAGGAATGATGATGTACTACCACCGATTACGATGTCTTCCAGCCTACATGCACGTTACATTTGAAGACATGGTAGACACTAGATTTTGGAAGTCACACTCAACATTCTGTCGCACTCTTCAGAAGCTCCAGTCCAGACAATTTTCTACCGACATCGGTGACCAGGTCTTCCAACCTCGGTAGCAGGTTCTAAGGACAGAACCTATATCAAGAAGGGGGGAATGTTAATCCCATTTGGATTAACAACATGATCCTCAATTGAGGACATTAATAAGTGTCATGCAAAGGCACTATAAAGGTTGTACATTATGAGATATTGGCCACCGAAGGCCTAATAAGAAAGTTTTGGGCGTCCAAGTGTGAATAAGGGACAATTGTATATAAGGCATTTTCTCATAATGAAAAGGACACAATCCCCTTTGTGCTATTGAGAGCTCTCCCCTTATGATTTGAGAGAGAGTGAGGAGTGAGAGCATTCTAGCATTGTACCTCTTTTCATGCTTGTGTACTTGTGCTTGTATGAGAGAGTGAGAGAGAGTGTGATTGGTCTATGTGATGGTGTGAGCGACTCCACAGTGACAGTGTGGAGGTGGAGCTTGGAGTTTAGAGCTTGACAAGCAAGCTTGGAGACCTCAAGGGACTCGAAATCGAAGCATTGGTAAGTACCCCATGACGGTTGTGATCTATTGCTCATCCATTAGGTGAATGTGTAGAGTTCCCTCTTGGAGGTGTGGTAGCCTAGCAGCGCCAAAAAGCCTCAACCTGAAAAAGGATACATGGTTGGGAACTTTGTGTGATCATGGAGAGATCAGACATCCATGAGAATCTTCTAGAAGAAGAAGAGCTGCAAGATTAAGAGTAAGCAGATGATGGTGGTGGTGGTGGATCGACACTAAAAATTTGGACCATTTCTCAATTTGTGCATGTCAGCCTTGCTCAGGAGTGGAAGAATAAAGCATAACTGGGAGATGGATAAGATCACGATTAGAAGAGGCAAAAAGAAAGACTGCATCTCAGTGTGGAAGGAAAAGATAGGCTATGCCCGAGAAGCAAACCAATGCATGTATAAGGCCCGAACTACCTAGAAGGGGTAGAAGACAATGAAGAAGAGGGGATCTTGAAGGAGAATCCATATCTGCTATCCTTGTTTGAAGTAGACATATAAAGGATTGTGCAGAGGTATGACCCAGAGGAAAGCACTTGTAAAGAGGAAGAGGACACTCATGATAATGTAGAAGAGCTACAGGCAGAACAGGAAAAAGCCATGGTAGCTCTAAAAAAACAGGACAAAGCCGAGCGCAAGAAAAGGAATATCAGAGTGCACGAAGATAAGCTCGAGGAGGTGAACCTAGGGGATGATTAGGAACCCAAGACAGTCAAGATTAGTGCCAACCTAAATCAGGAATTCAGAGGGAGGCACTTGGAATTGCTTAATTCCTACAAGGATGTCTTTTCTTGGAACTATTCTGACATGAAGGGGATTGATCCTAGTTTCTACCAACATAAAATTAACCTGAAAGAGATGCAACCCCGATCAGGCAGATCAGATACATGATGAACCCAAACTATGCCAAACAAGTGAAGGAAGAGATTGATAAATTATTAAAGGTGGGGTTCATCTATCCTGTGGATTAGGCAGGAATGGCTATCACCTATAGTCATTGTTCCAAAAAAGAATGGGAAGCTTAGGGTGTGTATCGACTACTACAAGTTGAATGCTTTCATTATATTCAGCCCGTTCCCATTGCCTTTCATTGATTCCTTTGCTAGATATGAAACATATTCTTTCCTGGATGGATTTAGTGGGTATAATCAAGTGCGAATGGACCAAGAAGATAAAGAAAAGACTGCTTTTGTGACATAATGGGGAGCATTTGCCTCCAATGTGATGACATTTGGGTTGAAAAATGCTTCTACTACATTCTAGAGGATTGTTCAGGAAATAGTAATATCTGACCACCTTGTTTGTGGATGACTTTAGTGTGTTTAGGAGGAAACAAGAACACACACACCTCACAATGTGCTTGGAAAAGTGAAGGAGGGCAAGACTGAATCCAGCCAAGTGTGCCTTTTTTGTAACTAGTGGATCTCTCTTGGGACATATAGTGTCTGCAGAAGGGCTTGTGTGGTGGATCAAGGTGGTCGAGTCATTGTGTAGCTGCACACCCCAAGAATGCCAAAGAGCTTGCAAGATTCATGGGGCTAATCAAGTGGCACAGTAGGTTCATGAGGTTCCTAGCTAATGTGGTGGGTTTGGTCAAAGCCCCTCAGCTCCTCATCTTTCCTTCATTAAATAAGTCATTGGATCACTATCCTACACATAGGTATTAGTGTGTCCATCCCTAGGATGGGAGGCTTTCCCCACCCAAAAAATCTTACAAATTCTATGAGTATAAGATAATGCATACAAATCAATGACATTAGTCTATTCATTTTGTTATACCCGCATCCTATATGTTTATGTGCCTCCATCCCTTGGACTTAAGTCTTTGATGAAAGTGACTCCATCCCTTGGACTTGAGTCTATTCATTTTGTTATGCCCGCATCCTATTTGTTTATGTGGCTTCATCCTTTTGACTTGAGGCTACCCCCACCCAAAAATTCTTACAAATTCTATGAGTAAAAGATAATGCATACAAATCAATGACAATAGTGTATTCATTTTGTTATACCCACATCCTATATGTTTATGTAGCTCCATCCCTTGGACTTGAGTCTCTGATGAATGTTCATTTAAATTCCTTAGTTTGTTTTAAAAATCATGCATACCCAAAGAGTTTCCCATATCTAAATGTATTTATGATTTAGCTACATGAAGTGCCAAGGACATAAAGTATTACTCATGTCTATGTCTTATCCATTTTTAAGGATCTATTCCCAAGAGTCTATTTCACTTGGTGGAATACTTGGGGAATACATGCATCCCATTTAAGTAAATAAATACCTCTTTACATTTAAACTTATGAGGAAAAAAAGTTAGATTAATCCTATTTATTATTTAAGAACTAACAACTCCTCTAATTTCACAACTTACTCATATACCCAAGATTAAGCCATCATTTACGTCACTATTTAAAAATACCCTTGGGTTATCAATAGTGGGCAGTCAAGACTTCTTACTCTAAATAAGATACACATATTGTAAGATATTACCTATATAAGTACTTCCCACATAATAATTTCAAGATCACTATTATACTAGATTTACCTTAACTAGCAAACCGGCAACTTAGACTAGCAAACCAGCAACTTAGTACAATTTCCAAGGTTAGATTAGCAATTGAATCTTTAAAAAATTGGCCCCTAAGTAAACAAGATTTAAAAGCATGGATTTTCCAAATGCACTATTAAATCTCTTGTTTTTTAAGCATATTGAAAGCCCCACTTCCAAATATATGACATAACCATACAAAACAAGCATTAGAGTAATGAACCTATGACTCTCTTTCCTTTAAGCATGAATAAATAATATAAAGCATTAATAAACTTGCATATAAACCTACTAAACTCAAGAAAACATAACCATAACTTGCATATAAACCTACTTAACTCAAGAAAACATAACCATAATTTGCATCAAAGTGATTACCTATCAAATTATGCTTAAGCTAATTCACAAGATAATCTTAGCTAAAAACATAGCAAATCTTAACCACACATAACCTATCCCATAAATCTAATTCTCACTTCTCTCCCTATTTTTACATATTTGAAATTAAAATAAGCGAGAATCATGAAGTCGTTAAGGCTCCATGCCCTTGTTTAATTCATGGAGCCCTACTTATATAGCTCAAAAATTCATCATTTGAGAGTTAGTTGAAAGCCTCTATAGTAAGGAAAGCTTAGCTTATGGTGTGGGAAAGCACTTGGGAAAGAGATACTGCATATTAGTGAGCACACATGCAAGACACACACAAAGGAGGAAGGAGAGCAACACTTTAGTAGCTTACAGGAAAGGTTGGGAAACCCCCAAAGGCTTAGGTGTTGAGAAAAAGAATGGGCAAGAGAGACACCAAGGAGAGAAAGCATAAGGTCCTCTCCATAGCCACCAAAGGGGAGATAGATTGGCAAGATAAAGCATTCAATAATTACAAAGAGAAAGTACAAACGAGCAATAACCCTAAACTAAGGATGAGGTTGCTTATGTACTAGCTAATCCTAAGGTGTTCGTTCACACTTGGATGGCCATGGGAAAAAACTCAATGGGATAATAGTGCCCATGGCATAAGTAAATAGCCTCACAGTGTAGTACTACCAAATATCTAACAAACTCCCTTGTAGTATAAATGTGAGGTTTATAGAGATTACAGATCAATCTTGTGAACTTTTCACATGATAAGGCTTTAGAGAAAAGATTTTCCACATGTCATATGTACTGCAATAGATTAGATTGATCTCTCCTGCATGGAGCCCTCTGTTAATGTGCTTGGTCCTTGCATCATGAAAGATGAGATTTTTTGCAACTTCCACCATTGTGCTTTGGCTATCAATGAGAATAGAAGTAGGGCTGTCTAAAGGGACATAAAGATCCTCCATTAATCAACTCATAGTTATGAAACATTTAACTATCACACACACAGTGAATGTTGCTCTATATTCAGTCTCATAGAATGATGTTGCCACAGCTGGTTGGTTCTTGGTAAGACAAGATATGCACAAATTTCCAAGAAAGGAACAATTTCTAGATGTGGACTATTGGTTGCTTCTTACTAAGAGAAAACCATTCACCCCTTGTTGCAACAAATATGGATCAGTAGAGTAGGAAAAGTCTATTATGAATCAACAAACACTTGCATAGGTAATAACCCATCATGTACAATAAATTGGCATAGGTAATCAAACATGTCCAAAGAATTGGTGTAGGTATGCTAATTGAATTCCATCATGGGATAGAAAAAATCCTCTTCAAAAAGGACATCCCTACTTCTAGTGATAATAATCTTCTTTATTAGAGGATTGTAGATATGATAACCTTTGCTTTTAGAATTATAACCAATAAAAATGCGTTTCACTACCTTGTCATCAAGCTTATTTTGCTTTGTGCTAGTAGATGGGCATATTCCAAACAACCAAAAACATGCATGTGTTTAACATTAGGTTTTCGATTGAACTACGCCTGATAAGGAGTGATAGTCTTTAAAGCTTTAGTGGGGCACTTGTTGATCACATAGATAGCAAAAAGAACTGCTTCCAATCCAAAATTTGTGTGGAAGATGCTGATTGTAATGCATCTAACCATCTCCATGGGAGTTCTGTTTCATCTCTCACCAACACCATTTTGTTATGGTGTATAAGGGGTTACGTGTACATAGATGCTTAATGCCTTTTTGTGCCAAAAAATATTTGGATGCATTGGACACATATTCCCCCCTGTCTAGAATAGAGAGTTTAAATCTTTAAGCCAATTTTATTTTTAAACATAGCAACAAAGTGTTAATTTTTTTTAAGCAATTTGAACCATAGCAACAAAGTGTTAAAAATGATAAAATACCTTTGATTTTTCCTTCATAGGGTAAGACCAACCGTACTTGCTATAGTCATTAATGAATGTAACAAAGTATACATTTCCTCTCAAAGAAGTAGTCCTCATTAGACCACACATATCAATGTGTATGAGCTATAATTTGTGATAAGGCTGGTGAGAAAGTTTACCAAAGATGTATCCTTCACAAACATATCCTGGTGGTGGATTGAGTTGAGGAAGATCCTCTAACATTTTGTGTTTCTAATGAAGCATCAAGCCACTAGTAGAAGTGTGTCCAAACCTAGCATTCCACAACCGCGCATCTTTCATTTCTTAGTGTCTGCTAGACAAGAAATATCACACTTATCATATATGTCCAATTTATACAAACCTCCAGTGGTTAAAGATCCACTTTGTCATGTTTTATGTCATGAACAATGTATTTATCATTTGCAAATTCAACATTAAGACCCCCTTACTAGAGTGGGCATAGAAAGAAGATTCTTTTAAATATGTGGAACAAAAAGTACATTTTGAAGACGAAGACCCTCACCACTAATAGTAGTGAGAAATATCTCACCAATACTTTTAACTAGGTAAGAGACATTATTAACACATGTAACAATGTGACCACCTTGTATAGTCTCCATATGTTTAAGCAAACTTCTTTGAGAATTTATGTGCTTATAAGCACCATTATTAAGAACCAATGTCAAGAAACCAACTGCCAAAGGCAATTGCACTGCCTTTGACATGCATCCTATTCAATATTTGTTGAGAATCATGGATATCTAGAGTATACAACCAACAAGCAATGGAAACAAAAGGAGAGCAAACAAGAATAAACAAGAATAAACAACTTATTGAATCATCATGGAGACTCCATAGCTTAAGAGAGGACACAAGATGTATAGAAAGGTTCTTATATTACTTTCTATTTTAGCCACTCCAAAGTTGGCTTACCCTTCTCCTTCATCTTGTTACAACAAGATGTATAGAAAGGTTCTTATATTACTTTCTATTTTAGCCACTCCAAAGTCGGCTTACCCTTCTCCTTCATCTTGTTACAACAAGTAGGGTCTCCTACCCTTTATATAGGCCCCCCCAAGGGCTAGGGTTTGGGCAAGCCCTAGATCCCTTTTCCACCCACATGCACACTTTATTTGGATGTTTACCTATTCCCCTCATCCTTAATCTTGTATATTATATATTTCAACACCCCCTCTCAATGCCACCATGGGACAAGGTGAGCATTGGACATACAAGTTCAAAAAAGTTTCCCTCTCAACCATAGGATAGAAGATAAGGTGGGTAGCCTTTATATGATAGGATTTTACAAAAGAGATGAGTTATAGAGTAATGTGGTTCACTCGCAATTTTAGCAAACACGTTTCACTCCTCAACTAGAAGAGTTTCTTGTCATGTGAGGAACATACATAATTCCCCTCAACCTTAGTGACATCTTTGGTACAATCTCTTCCAAAGTGACCTATTTCACCGCGCTTGTTACTTTTTCACTTGACGGATCTTTCTTGACGCATTCGGCTTCAATATGCCCCTTCTTCTTGCAAAAAGTACATTTTAAGTGGGATTTGGGCATACCATGTTTCATCATAAAAAGCTTGATTTTTTATGTAAATGTAGATCCACCCTTTGCTTTGACCCTTATATCTTCTTCAAGAAGTGTTGTAACAATACCTTCAAATGTGGATCGGAGAGGTGGTTCAATGTGGTCACAAGGCTATCAAACAATGGGAGCATGCTCTTCAAGAGTACGGCCAATAGCATCATCTTCTTCAACTTTGGCATTAATGCTTTGTAAGTTGTCCCATGATGCTATTCATCTCACTAACAAAGTCTCCCAGAGAGCCACCCTCCTACATCTCAAGACAAAAAAACTTGACCTTAAGTGCAATCTTTGAGTGCTTTACCTTGGCTCCATAAATCTTCTCAAGCTTATCCCAAGCTGCTTTTACTGATCTCATACCTGCCAACCACAAGATGAATAAGGTTCTTATGAATATGAAGGTTAATAATGGCATGAGCCTTCTCATCATCTTCTACCACCTCTGGATTTGTAAGGTCCACCTTCTTCGTACCTTTTACTACCAAAGGCCATAAACCTTTGAGAATGAGTATGTATTTTACTTGAACTTGCCAAGTATAGAAATCCCCACCATCAAACTCCTCAATCGAGGCTCCCATCTCCTTTGACATGATTGGTAGGGGTAGGAGAGGCCTTACCACTTGTCAGAAAACAAGGCAAGTGTCTAACTCCATTTACAAGGCAAAAAATAATAATTCGAGTGTAAAAAGTGGTGTGCTTGAGTGGGTTCAAACATAAATAAATACTTTGCACTTTGATGAGCAAAGGTGAGTGAAATCTCTTTGGCAACCTTTGAGAGGAAGGTTTGAAAACCTTTAGAAAGGAAAGTTTGAAAAACCTTAGATATAGAAGGGTTAAAACCTTAGATAAACAAACCTTTGAAGAGTTTGATTTTTTTTTTTCATTGCCTTTTTTCAAAAGAAAAAATGCCAAATGGCGATGCACTACCCGATCTGCAGGTCTGTGCGCTACAGACAATTTGTTTTGTCATTGTCGTCGTCGTTTTTGCTCTGCAATGTAGTGCGGAGATGGTCGCCTGCAAAGGAGGTCGATGCCGGATGTTGTTATCATGAGTGTTGCCATTGACGGATAACACTGCTACCATCGTCAACGGATGGTGCTGCTATCGTTGACGGACGGCACTGTTGTTCTGTTGATGGCGGCATCCAAAGAGACGCCCTAACACGGCTTCAGAATCTCAAAAAGAGACCCCTTACCTCTTCTTCACGAATCCAAAGCTTTTAAGAGGATCGATGATGGAAAAAAACGCAGACAAACCATTTTAACAGAAACTAAGGACAAAATTGTAGTGTTTTGTTTTGTTTTTTTTCTTCTTCTTGCCGATGATGGTCATCTTCTTCTTCTTCCGAGCCTCAAAAGCTTGTTGGTGATGCAATTCTCCTCTTTGATGAAGCTCTTCAAACTTGGCTCTCTCCTTCACTCCTTGAAGCTCCTCTCCTTCTTCTACCACCACCTTCTTGCTTGAGAATGGCTTGAGAGAGAGAGAGAGAGAAATTGAAGGACTCCTATCTTAACCTTACCAAGGCTCTAATAACATGTTAAGAATCATGGATTTCTAGAGCATGCAACAATGAAAGCAATAGAAAAAAGAGGAGAGCAAAGAGGCGAGCAAAGCATAAAATAATGAACAAGCATAAACAACTTACTAAATCATCATCGTGACTCCATAGGACACAAGATGTATAGAAAGCTTCTTGTATTACTTTCTATTTCAGCCACTCCAAAGTTGGCTTACACTTCTCTTTCATCTTATTACAAAAAGTAGAGTCTCTTGCCCTTTATGTAAGCTTCACCAAGTGCTAGGGTTTGGACTAACCCTAGATCCATAGCTTGAGAGAGGACACAAGATGTATAGAAAGCTTCTTGTATTACTTCCTATTTCAACCACTCCAAAGTTGGCTTACACTTCTCCTTCATCTTGTTACAAAAAGTAGAGTCTCTTGCCCTTTATGTAGGCTTCACCAAGGGCTAGGATTTGGACTAACCCTAGGCCCCTTTCCCACCCACAAATAGAAAGGGGTAGGAGCCACTTTATTTAGGTGTGTTCACACCTCCATTACCTCTTCCCATCATCCTTAACCTTGTACATCATATATTTCAATCAAGATTATAGCTGCAAATAGTCTTACTTCTTTGAACTCTGATTGTCACAAAGAGAAATACTGTGGAAATAGTTATATTTCTTTGAAATATGATTGTCAGAGAGAGAACTATTGGAACCCTGGCAAGTCACCTTCATTGGCTTTTTAGAATCACCCTTTAATTTTAACCTTAGCCTCAAAAGTTTTTTTTGAATTAGTCTTCCACTGAAATTTCTTGTCCTTATCCTTGGCTAGTAGAGCATGATCACTCAGAGACATTCATTCTAGACTGTTTCTCCTACAAACAAGCTCCTGATAGGTAAGAGGAAATACATTGCCTCTCAAAGAAAGCCAGAGGGAAGCATTGAAACCTACATAAGACTCATACAAAGAGTTAAGGAGGCTGATGTTAACCATATCCTTGTCAAGAATGATCTCATCTATGTTGAGAAGCTATTCTCTTAAGTCCTTTAACTTGGTTAAGTGTTTATTCATAGACTCCTTCTCTTGCATTTTCTCATTATCAAGGAACATTTTGAGAAAAGCAACCCATGGATCATTTTTAGCTTGATACATAGTTTCTAGAGTGTTCCAAGCAAGCATGGATGTTTAATAAGAGTAAATGTAAGCTTGAGCATCATGTGGATATCATCTTCTTTGTTGGTTAGTAATAGTTTGAGGGACTAGGTTTGTTAGCTTTAAGGTGTAGCAAGAGTAATTGCGCTAGAGAGGGGAATCATCACACCACTGATATGACCTCTAATCCCTTTGCAATAAGGACATTTTTTACCATACAACTCCATAGAGAGTAATAATTCAACCCATCTAATTTATCATCTTTAGGAAGAATACCAAACAATTCATTGGCAGAATTGTTGGCCATTCTTTACTACTGGAGAATGTGACAGGGAAAGATGCAAAAAGTAAGCTTGAATGGATGTCGTTTGAACAGTATGCAAACTACTAAAAATTAGCAATACGATTGTCTATTGGAGTCTTGGATCGCCATGGATCAGCCGATCCAACTTTGGAATTGGATGGCCAAAGAAAGTTGACTCGGACGATTCGAGAAAGTTGCAAAAGTTAAATTGGATGATCTGAGAAAGTTAATTGGACGATCCCAAAACGTAGAATCACATGATCATATAAGTAGAATCACCAAAGGATTACCAAGGTAGGATCATTGAAGGATCCGACTTTTAGAATTAAGCGATCAAACAAAGTGGAATCGTTGAAAAGTGGAAACGCTCGAAAGTGGAATAGGTAAAAAGTGAAATCAGACAAAGTGGAATCAGGAAAAAGTGGAATCACCAAAAAGTGAAGCCGATGAAAAGAGGAATCGGTCAATTGAAGAAACCCACAATTCAAGAGTTGAATCCATCGATTGTAAAGTTGAAAATGATCAAAAATTGGGTGATTACACCCAAAAATGATCTCATATGAAAACGATCACATAAACGAGTGATTCTATCTGCCCCACAACTACTAGTGAAGTGGTAATGACAACTATCAGATCATTTGGACAACTGTACTAGTGAAACAATTTGGCTATAGTCGATGATTCACTTATAGTAAACTTAGTCGACTGTAAAAATACCACTTGTTTGGTTGAATCTACTGTGTGGAGCTTAGTCGATTATGAGAATTGATTGTAGCAACACTGTAGTTTGAAGTGAAGAAGCTTTCTTTAATGTTGGGAGAGAAAGCTTCAATGGAGACTTGAATAGGAAAGCTTCAAACAAAAAAACAATGAAGATCTTCACACTAGGGTTCAAGAAGTACCACAATGAAGGGTTTCACACTGAGCTTGCACCACAATAAAGAACTTCAAGCAGCACCACAATGAAGAGTTTTGCACTTAACTTTTACCATCTGATGAAAACTAAATAGAACCAACTATGGAAAGCTTGAACATAGTGTAGAGAAAACCAAAAAATAATCTATGAAAAAGCTTGGCCTTGGTACCACTATTAGCTCACACAAAATGGAGTTGGACTCATACACAATGGTCAAAGACAAGAACATAGAGGCATAGAGTTGAGACAGATTAGCAAGCTCAAAGGAAAGAGATGAAACTCTCTACAAGCATAAAGAGATAAGCTCTCTACAAGTATAAAGAGAAAGTACAAATGAGTAGAAACGCTAAACTAGAGATGAAGCTCTTAATAAGTATAAAGAGAAAGTAAAATGAGTAGAAACCCTAAACTAGACATGAAGCTCTCTACAAGTATAAAGAGAAAGTACAAGTGAGTAGAAACCCTAAACTAGATATGAATCTCTCTACAAGTATAAAGAGAAACTAAAATGAGCAGCAACCCTAAACTAGAGATGAAGCTCTCAAGTATAAAGAGAAAGTACAAATGAGCAACAACCCTAAACTAGAGATGAGGTTGTTTATATACTCCAAGCTACACAAAACCAAATCAATTTCTCATTTTACCTCGATTAGATTTCTAAATTAATTATATAATTAGATTCACATATTTTGCTTAATTCATATCACCTTAGGGCTCACAATATTAGAGAAGTGGGGGGTAAGGGCCACCTTATAGACTCCCCTACTAATTCATATCACAATATTAGAGAAGTGGGGGGTAAGGGCCACCTTATAGACTCCCCTACTAAAAGAAATCAAGTTGTCCTCACCTCACAAAAGAAGGGAAGTTTTAATTAGATCTTGTCAAGTCATTCCCAAGTAGCATCCTCTACTGGGTAAAACCTCCACTAAACAAGAGCTTCATAGATAACTTTATTCCTCAAAGGGTTCTCTTAACTTGGATATCCAAGTTTCTTTGGTCGATCTGACCCTTAAGTACTATGAGTTCATCATTTAAGATATGAGTCTCATCTAGAACATACTTCTTTAGTGTACTGACATGAAACACATTGTGGATTCAGAGATGAGTAGCAAAAGAAGCTCATAAGCTTGCACTTTGACTTTCCTAATTATAGCATACCGACCACAACACATGTTTTCTAGTTTTCAAAATTTACCTAGGGCTAGAGAACTCCTTTTGAGTTGAAATCTAAGGAACACTCCAAGTTTCTCCACGAGAATTTTGATTTGACCCTCAAGTACTATGAGTTCATCATTTAAGATATGAGTCTCATCTCGAACATACTTCTTTAGTAAGCTAACATGAAACATTGTGGATTCGGAGATAAGGAGGAAAAAGAAGCTCATAAGCTTGCTCTTCTAACTTTCTTGATTACAACATACGGACCATAATACATGTTTGCTAGCTTTAAAAGTTTGCCTAGGTCTAGAGAACTCCTTTTGGGTCAAACTCTCTATGGAACACCATATCACCTTCATCAAAGGTTATGATGTTTCTTTTTAAATTAGCATAGATTTTCTATCGGTCTTGAGTTGCTTTTAAGTTTTGATGAATGATTTTTCATTTAAATTTCCATTTCATCTAGCAATTTCTTGATAGCCTCAACTTTGATTAGTGGATTGGACCAAGAAGATAATTATGTAGTACACTCTTATCCATACAAGTCTTTGAATGGTGGCATTCAACCAAATAAATGTAAGTCATCCATCTATAGTGTTCTTGACTAGAATAGGCTCTAAGTATATCCTCGATTACTTGATTTACACTTTCAGTTTGTTCATCCTTCTCTGGGTGGATAGGTTGAGCTCATGTCTAAATGAGTTCTTATGTCATCAAATAGAGTAGTACAAAATCTAGAGGTGAATATGGAATCTCTATCACTAAATATTCATAAATGACATCTAACACAAATCCCAAGTAAGTAAGCTTGTTAGCAAAGAACACACAATTTCTTTTTTTTCAATCATAAACGTGATTTTCCCTTAGGATTCCAAGGGCTGTCATGTTTCTCATGATCAGTTTCACTCTTAGAGTAAAACAAAATATCATCAAAGAAAACAATAATGAAATCGTCTAGTTGTTCTCGATACACATATGTCATCAATATGTTAAAAGTTACTAGATCATTAGTTGACCCGAATGGCATGACAAGAAACTGATGATGCCCATATTCAGAGTTAAAATAAGTATTGGGTATGTCTTCTTCCATAATCCTTATCTGATAATATCATGGCTTCAAATCTATCCTTGTGAAGTAGTGGGCACCATGAATATGGAATCTCTGTCACTAAATATTCCTTAAGTAAGATCATGGATTTGGACTATTTCCTCAGGAAATAATTTGGCTATATCAGTAGCCGTATAAATCTTCTTTACTGGAACAAGGTGAACTATTTTTTGCTAACCTATCAACTACCACCATGATTGCATCATATCCTCCTTGTACCTTAGGAAATTCTATTAACAAATCTATACTAATGTACTCCTATTTCATCTGAGGAAGATCTAAGGGTTGGAGGATTCTTGGTAGCTTGATTCTTGGTACCTTAACTTTTTTGATAAATTAAACATCTTTACATAAATCAAGAAATCCTTTTTCATGCCATGCCAAAAGAAACACTTCTTTATAGAGGTATGAGTTTTATGGTATTCTAGATGAGTTACTCTAGGACCACCATCATGATCTTCCTTAAGATTCTACCTTCTAAGTCCCATAGGACCACCATCATGAGCTTCCTCAAGAATCTATCCTCTAAGTCCCGTACAACATCTTGTTGAAATGGAGATTTTTTTCTTTCAAAGTAGAATCCTTATATCTTAGGTTTTTCTTCTCCTTGCTAGGTTTTTCTTCTCCTTGCTAGAGTTTCTAGAAAAAGAATAGGTCTAAAAAACTGGCCTCCTATTCAATCCTTCTCTGGTTTGGTCAGGGAATTGAGTTGGATAGCATAAAGATAGTAGCAAAAGATTTCCTACTAAGAGCATCTACGGCTACATTTTCTTTCCCTATGTAAAATTTCAACCAATCTTCTCTACTTCATGTTTAATTACAGTTGAGTAAAGATCCATTTCAGACTCTTGTGAGTATCAGCTAGAATTTATTTCCCAATAAGTAATGCCTGCAAATATTGAGAGCATGGATCACAACTAATAATTGTCATGGGTTGGATAGTTCATTTCATATGTTTGGAGCTTTCTAGATTCATAAGGTGTGTGGGGTGACCTTCTTGCATTAAAACTCTGCCAATGGCCTGACCATTGGTGTCTACCACTACCCCAAAGGGTTGAGAGAAATCATGAAGTCTAAAAATGGGGAAGGTTACTAAAACAACCTTCAGCTTATCAAAGAAGCTATCTGATGTCTACAATCCACTTGAAAGGTAATTATTTCTTAAGCATTCAAATAAGGTGAGGCAGCCACCTTAGCATAGTCCTTAAAAAAAGTGGCAGCATCTAGTCAATCCTAAGAACCCACGAACTTCCCTAACTAATGTTGGATTTGGCTAGCAAATGACATCTAACACAAATCCCAAGTAAGTAAGCTTGTTAGCAAAGAACACACAATTTCTTTTTTTTCAATCATAAACGTGATTTTCCCTTAGGATTCCAAGGGCTGTCATGTTTCTCATGATCAGTTTCACTCTTAGAGTAAAACAAAATATCATCAAAGAAAACAATAATGAAATCGTCTAGTTGTTCTCGATACACATATGTCATCAATATGTTAAAAGTTACTAGATCATTAGTTGACCCGAATGGCATGACAAGAAACTGATGATGCCCATATTCAGAGTTAAAATAAGTATTGGGTATGTCTTCTTCCATAATCCTAATCTGATAATGTCATGGCTTCAAATCTATCCTTGTGAAGTAGTGGGCACCATGAAGTCTACAAGGAGTTCATCAATGCAAGGCATATGTCACTTATTCTTGATGTACTTAATTTGATAATATCCTGACTTCAAATCTATCCTTGTGAAATAGTGGACACCATGAAGTCTATCAAGGAGTTCATCAATGCGAGGTATAGGGTACATTGATTATGGCCCCTATAATCCACACACAATCTCAGGGAACCATCTTTCTTCTTTTAAAATAATATAGGAGATCCCCATGGAGATATGCTAGGGTGTATAAATCCCTAATTTAAGAGTTACTTCAGCCAATCCTTCAATTCTATTACTTCTCGCAAAGACATTTTATAGGCTCTCTTTGCCACTAGACTAACACCTAGTTCAAGAATCTCATTGGTCTACGTCCCACAAAGGTGGTAATTGGGTAAGCTTATCTAGGAACACATCAACATACTCATTAAGCTATTCCAGTTCATATCCCTGTGAGTTTTGGGTTTGTTGAGTTTGGCTAAGTAAATACTTAGCCACTTTTTAGACCCTTAGTTAGCTTGGAAGTCTTGACTACCTGTAAAGGTGAGTGACCTTGTCTTCCTTAAAGAGTAGAACCTTACTACATCAATCATTCCTAGAAATTATGATTCCATGACTACACATGATTTCAGCTTGCTTCACTATAAGCCAATCCATTCCCAAGGTTCTATCATAAATTCCTTAAAGGTAATATCCTGAATTCCTGAGAGGTTTTGTTCCCCGACAAGGTTAAATTTAACATTATCTAGCTAATTTTGCTTTAAGATCACTAGTAGATTTTACCATTTTACGATTTAACTTTTTCACACATGATAGAGACAAAAATGAATGGGTACCGATGAGAAGGGTAAACGGGGTACCTTGATGAAATCCCTTAGCTTCAATCACAGAATTTTGCTTGTTTCACCCTCTAGTTTCAACAGCAATATGAATCTCACCTTAATCATCTTCTTTCTCATCCATGAGGGTAACTACATGGGTGGAACTAGCAAGCTGGTCTTGGTATTTTCATTGAATTTGAATTCCTAGAAGAGTTGACTCTGTTGATACTCATGTTGGTGGAGACAATTGGTACATTTTCCCCACATTTACAAGCCATATTTTCTTTATCAAAATATCGAAAACATCTCTCTTCGGTCGAGCTATTTCTCAAAGCTCCGGTGTCACACGTATATATTTTATCATATTTTTGAATAATTATAGAAAAATATGCTTGATTTAATGTGTGCAGGAACCGGCTTAATGGAATGTGCCAATGTGCACAAGGTTATTGTATGTGCAAGTGTGCACAAAGTTATTTCATGTGTAAAAGCCTATTAGCACTTATATTTGGATAAAGGTTTTGATATGTATAAACCTTAAGAACTTTCATATAGTTAATAATATGTAAAGCAATACCCAAAAGTGGGGAATGCAAGCCCAAATTGTAAGCACATCTATTATTAGCTCCTTGGACTATTTTTATGAATACAATTCTCTAAGTACTCTTATTGTTGTGAAAGTGGAGCTACACCGCATGGGGGGGAGATTGCACCCAATCTTGTCTTGGTGATGATGTTATTCTATTTCTCTTGTCTTATGTTATGCTATGCTCTTTGATATTAATTTAATTCAAGTCTTTGTTTTAATTTTTGATGTATTTTGTGAGTTTTTAATTATTTTCTTTAAGAAGTACAATAGGGTCCTGTGAGACAGTGGCAGTGGTATATCAAAGCTTAGGTTTAATTCAAGCTTCTTGAAGCGGTCAAAGACTTGTGGACAAAGAGGTGAAGGAGACAAAGGCACATGTGATTTTGGTAAATTTTTAATTTAATTTAAAAAAGAATTTTGGCAATTTTTTAATTTAATTTGAAAAAGAATAAGCTTATATTTATATTTATGTATGGTTGAAAGAAGGCTTGTTTTTAACCAATCTTTTCCAATTTCCATCCATCTCCATCTTTGGGCAAAGTTTTCTAATTCCCATCAATCTATCTTTTGTCCAAAGGGTAAAGCAAGGTGAAAAACCATTAGTGGATTTGTGAAAACCACAAAACCACCTTTAATTTGACTAATCCTCTTCATATTCGGTCTATATTGGATTGAGGAGGTCAAATCTCTGATTTCAGAATTGCTAAACCAATCTGCTGCTCAATTTCTATAATGTAGGGCTCTAACTTTTTCATATTTCCTTTCTCCACAAATCTCTCTGGTTGGTGGATTTATCTTTTGAAATGAAACAAAGAAAAATTATTTTCTTTTCATAATAAAATTTTCCCCTAACTTTAATCCTCTCCTCCTCCACCCACGGGCGGCAACACGGCGATCTCAGGAGGCCTTCAATTCGGCGATGCCTACGTGGATTTTTTGATATTTTTTTTAGCGTTGTGCGCTGTTTGTAAAAGAAGATAAGCTTATTAAGATATAAGCTTTATAAATTATAAAATGTATAAGTTCTTTTTTTTAAATTTTGGGCTACATAGCGTGCCACCGATTCAGTCGTTCAACTTCTAATTTTTTTTAAAAGCTTATTAAGCTTTGGACAAGCTTAATAAAATTTACTTAAAAAAATAAAAAAAATTAAACGGTTGTTCGTCGTTTTTCTTTCAAAGCTTTAAAGCTTGGCTGCTAAATAAAGCTTATATTATAAGTTTATTAATAAGCCTTATAATATAAAGCTTATTCTTAAAAGTTATTAAAAAAAGTTCAAGAGAAGAAAGGGAAAGATAAGCGATGGCCGCCCTCCCTGCTCCAATTTCCCTTTTTCTGTTGCGCGCGACCCTGCACTAAAAAAGCTTGTTTTTAATAAGCTTGTTATAAGCTTTCTAGAGCTTTAAAATTACTTAAACTTCTAAAGCCTTAATTCAAAGCTTATATGATTAAGCTTATGAAACAAACTTCTTACATCATATATATACACTTAAAATTTTAGTTTAAAAGTCCTAAAAATATATTTAATAGTGAACCTCATAAGCTTTGCAATGTGATATAATTATATATATATATATATATAAAATAGACAGCTTTCGGATAACCGAGAAAATTCTTAAGGATTTTTCTTCAAAATTGGAAGCATTTTTCAAGCTCTATGGACCTCAAGGTAATAGCAAAAACTTTGCCAAATTAATTTTCCTATGTCGATAATTGTGCCTTGCTAATCATTTTTGTAGTTCAACTCGACACTTTACAAGCTAAGTATCAATACTTGTATGAATATTTTGTGCCTTATCTAACCATTTATTTTACAGCTCAAGGCAACAAGCTTCGCATAAGATAAGTATTGTAAATATATATATATATATATATATATATATAATTTTAATTATAATGCTTAATACATGTTATATTTTGTTATAAGTGTATATTTTCATAGTTCAAGCTAAGTAATAATTATGCTTTCTAAATTTTATAAATTAACAATTGAAGTTTGATACTATATTATGAATTGAAACTAATGTGCATATTAGTATATGTAAAATCTCCGATGATTTACCAATTAAGTATTCACCTTGTGTAATTTGATTACTTGCATAAAATAAAATTGTTACTGTTGATTCATTTTCTTCTAATTGATATTTTACAGTCTAACCCAAGTAAGTTTTTTCAATTTTCATAATTTTAATCATCAACTAATTAAAATGTCACATATACTTGTGATATTTATGTCCTTTTAATGATGTATTTTGTAGCAAAGCTATTCGACACTTACAAGTAAGTTGCTACCCTCTATAACTTAGTAAATAATTTTTCTAATATTTCTATGTAAGTTTTATCTTTAGACAGTGATTCAAACACTTTCCAAGTAAGCTTCTCATTTATATCCTTACAAAAGTGATCATGCTTAAATATTTATGCATAGAACTTCAAACCATATTACTATAAGTTTTATTTATTATAAGGTCATAATTTAATATAACCTTATATTTATTTATTATAAGGTCATAATTTAATATAACCTTATTTAGATTTGGAAGAATAATTATATCCATTCACATTGCTTTCTCATTTTTCTATGTAGAACATCATTGCAATCGAATATATGTAAGGTACGACCTTCTTACGCTTGACTCAACCTTATGATTGCTAAGTTTCATATTTATTATTCAAGTTTATTTCAACTTCAAATCTAACTTAATCTTTACATCACCTAGACTTGTTTATTTACAATTAATTCTATCCATTATTTATTTACAATCTCATACTCTCTCAAACAGTTTTTCTACTCAAGATTATTTCAATTACACCACAACGTGGAGGTATGTATATATTCAATTCCTTTTGTAAAACTTCTTCATAAGTATTTCTATAATTTTTTTACAACCTAGGAACATAATTAATAAACCATAGATTTAACATTAAGACAAATTCAAGTTCAATAACTTAAATAAAATTTCAAGATAAAGAAAATTTATGTCAGAATTTAAGTTTCAGAGAGAACTGGCCACTCCACCTCCTCAAACTTCTATTTTGAGGAGGTGATGTATGGAATTAATTTGGTGGTATGGGATATTGGATTGGCACTTAGACTCGTTTCACATGCGTTCATTTGATTGGTTCATTGCATATGCATTATGTGTACATCTAGTCTTCCACACCAATTATGAAGCCATCCTATTATACATTTACGCAACTGTATATCGGGGATGCCTGTATATAGCATGCATGTGGGCCTCCACTATTTGATGTAAGCAAGAACTGGCTTAATGGAATGTGCGAATGTGCATAAGGTTATTGTATGTGCAAGTGTGCACAAAGTTATTTCATGTGTAAAAGCCCATTAGCATTTATATTTGGGCAAAGGCTTTAATATGTATAAACCTTAGAAACTTTCATATGGTTAATAATATGTAAAGAAATACCCAAAAGTGGGGAAAGTAAGCCCAAATTGTACGCACATCTATTATTAGCTCCTTGGGCTATTTTTATGAATACAATTCTCTAGATACTCATGTCGTGGAAGTGGAGCTACATGGCATTAGGGAGGGGGGGAGATTGCACCCAATCTTGTCTTGATGGTGATGTTATTCTATTTCTCTTGTCTTATGATATGATATGCTCTTTGATATCAATTTAATTCAAGTCTTGGTTTTAATTTTTGATGTATTTTATGAGTTTTTAATTATTTTCTGCAAGAAGTACAATAGGGTCCCGTGACATCCGGAGCTAAGTAAGATCCCTCAGTCATCCTAGACTTTTCTACTTGAAAGGCCCTTATTGGGTGAAAATTTCTTGCTCCAAAGGTTAATTATTGCTGCCTCCATCATTAGGATGGGAAGATCTCTTTTTACCTTTAAAAGGAGGTAAAAGGGGGTCGGCTTGGCCAAAAAAAAAAGTTTGGCCTTAACTCTGATAATAGCATACATTATTGATTATGGCCTTAGGGAATCTTGTTCACTAGATAGAGGTGGCTCTGAGCTAATTACAAACCTACTTAGAAGTTGTTCTTTTGACATGTTAAGAGCATACTTGGATAAATGGATAAATTCCTCATGATACTGGGTGATTTTCTCTATGTAAAAGAAAATAACTCATTCATCTTTATATGGCTATGTGGGAAGAGGTAACAATTATTTAGCATGTCCTTAATCTGATTCCAAGAGAGGTCACCTTCATTCAAACCTTGGGTCCAACATGGCGATTTCTACCAATTTTTTGTTGGTCCATCAAGTTTAAGACAAGCCATGATAACTTACTACGAGCATGATAGCTTAAGATGAGCCCCATGATAGCTTTATTAGCCTCAGTGTAGCTCACGAGATCAAAGTATTCTTCCATCGAGGCTATCCGTTCTTTCAAGTTTTCCCCATCACCATGTCTATCCCCTAAGTAAGATTCTAGCTAGGATGTGCAGAGAAGATCCCCCAACACCATTGAGGCTACGCATTCTTCTGAGTTTTCCCCATCACTACGTCTACCCCCTAAGTAAGATTCTAGCTGGGATGTGCAGAGAAGATCCCCCAACACCACATTCACATAGCTACACCACACTATCCCATGTGGGATTGGGACACCTCATTCAAGGTGGCATGATTCTGGAAAATAATAGAAAAATATTTTTTGACTTGCTCAATCCACTTCTTAGTAGGCTCTACTCTAATCAGAGTATCTAACCAAGTCAAAGGTGTAATACATTATTGCCCATATAAGGCATTCAAAGGGAGACATACCCAGACCTATATAACAAGAGTCATTGTAAGAAAACCACCAAATGTAAAATTATTAGGTTCTTAACTACAATAAGCTCTAAGAATATCTTCAATAACTGAATTTACACCCTCAATCTATCCTTGTGTCTCTGAGTGTGACATGCCATACTCATATCTAAGTGTGCCCATGGCTTAAAATAAAGTAGTCCAAAACCAAGAAGTGAACTTATTATCCATGTTTACTATTGATGATGCAGTGAGGCAGTCCATGACGTCTTACTATTTCTCTTACAAATATATGGCGATGTCAGCTTGGTATAAAGGTCTTCTTTAACTGGTAGCAAATGGACTACAATTTTTCCCCACCACACCCCATGCTGGAATCATATTGACCTTAAACAGTCGTCGAGAGCCCAGTGATGAAGGCCATACTGATACATTCCCATATTGTTTACAATCTCCAAGGGATGCAGTTTCCCTAAAAGCTTAATTCTTTCAAATTTGATCTTCTGATGATAAGAAAGGCATTGCTTAGTACATCCCTATTAAAAACTAAGCCAAAATAATTTCATTTTAAACTGAAGCATAAGTCTTTGCATAACCTGTGTGTCCTGTTAAAGGGTTATCATGGGCCTCAAAGAGAATATTGTTTCAAATATCCTCATTGTAGGGAATGCACAAAACATGCATCCATCCTCTAGAGTAAAGCCTTCAAGCTTTGAATCCCTGCAATTAGAGATTAGAGCTTCCACAATTGGGTGAAAATAGGGATCTTGATCAAGAATACCCTTAATAAATTGCTCTAGAATAGGATTAAGGGGCATAGAGATGGCCATACTAAACTAAAACCATCAAATAATACATTTTCCTTACCCAGATGGAATTTAATTTCAGAATCAAACTCTTGAAAGTAGTTCGATCCATCTCCTCTGCCTCATGTTAAGCTGAGAGAAATCTATGGCCTAGCAAGTAATGCCTCTAGAGCTTAAGTACATGACCCCCCACAACCAAGAGCTCCAAATCATGGGTAGGGAAACTCTTCTCATGTGACTAAAGCTAGACTCATACAACACAATTGGATGGCCTTGTTGCATCATCGAGATAGCACTGATAGTAATACCACTAGCATCGGTCACCACCTCAAATAGTTCATTCAAGTTTGGAAGCTTTATTATATGTTGATATACAAGTACCACCTTTAGCTTCTCAAACTAGCATAGCCTTTTAGAAAGATTTGACACCATCAAGTTAATCCAAAGAAGCTTTGAATATCCTTGATTGACTTGGGAGTGGGCCGATTAATCACAGGCTGGATCTTGGCAAGATTTGGAGTTAACCCTTCCCTTGAAATTACATGACCAAGATACTCAACCTTGTTTGTGAAGAAGGTACATTTAATCTTCCTTGCATACAACTTATGCTTAGCATGTTTAGAACCTTCCTCACATGCATTTCATGCTCATGTTTGTCCTTGGAATACACCAAGATATTATCAAAGAACACGAGCACAAAATCATCCAACTGCTCCTTAAAAGATATCAAACATCAATGTATTAAAAGTAGCTAGAGAATTTGTTAACCCAAAAGGCATCACCTTGAATTCATAATGACCATAGTAGGAATTGAAAGTAGTTTTTGGAATGTCCTACTGCTATGGGAATATATTTTAAGCCCTCTTAAACATGTTATTCTACCTTCTTAGATAATTCAGGGACGCTTGCATTATCTTTGCATCAAGATAAATCATTTTAATACCATGGGTGATGCCATTATTGATATTAATAAATTTGGTGTACATTGACATATGGTTGGGGCCTCCAATGTTTGTTACAGTTTGGTTTATATGGAAGGGTGATTCCTAGGTTACTTATGCCTAGCAAACATTTGTGTGGTTATGGTTTATATACTTATGAAATATTTGTTTACCAATTTATTATAGGTTATTTTATAGGTGAAGAGAATTTAGAAGATTGAGGAGAATTCGCACATTATTATTACTTGGAACACATTTTTGTAAACAAGCTTTGTATATACATGTGCTAGCTTGTGCAAATTTTGATTTATTTTGGAAAGCCTTGGTTTATCAAGCTTAGAATTGAACTTTAATATTTTGTAAAGTGTGATATGATTTAACCCTAGCCTCAATTTATGGACACTCTACTTTGAGCGTAAGAGAGTGTCATGCAAGTAAAAGCACTTTTTTGTATTTTTGGAGACTATGGCCTATTTTGGGAATAAAGTATTATGTAAATATACGGGAGAGGCCACACACATGAGGGGGGATGATTGCACCCAATGTTTGCGTTGTGATTAGGAGCTAAGCATTTTATTTGTTATTCACTCAAATCTTAAATATATTGAATTTGTGGTCTTTTGATTAGTTATTTGGTTTGAATTAATCAATTTCTTTACAAATTTCTATTTTCTCTATTTTCCTAGAATTGGATCTATGTTAGTGGTATCATAGCTATGGGTCTAGTGGTATCATAGCTATGGGTCTAGGAAGATGGAGGTAAGATTTGAACGCTTGAAGTCTTAATTCAAAGGTTTGAAGAATTGCAGTCTTTTAACCAAAGGGCAAAGACCAAGGGATAAAGGGGGTGCCAAACCACTCTGTAGAAAACCACCAAAACACCTTTCTCTTAAATTAAGGTTTTCCCAAATTTATAGCCTCTTATGAATCTAACCGTATGGATGTAATCAGCCTCTTCTCTGAAGGAGGATTAAGCCCAATAAAAAACAAATTGCTAAACCACTGCAAGATGAGAAAATCTATAATCGATGGAGCACAGCCTTCAACAAATTAATTTGTGGAAAAGCGTTTAATCGCAATTTAGAGGATGAATTTCTTTTTTTGGAAGAGGGGAAACACAAAGCAAAGAGAAATTTCTTCTTTCTTTTTCGTGGCTAGGGGGGTAGTTTTGTTTTTCTCTAAGGGCGATCGGCAGTGAAATTAGCCCAAATTTCTTTCTTCTCTACAAATAGCATTGTGCGAGTTCTTGTTGTAAGAGAAGGCATCATTTTGTTTAAAGGCTTTGTAAGCTTATTAAAATCTTAATGTTATAAGCTTACATTATAAGCTTATAACCATTAAAAAGCTTATATAAGCTTATATTTCATAAGCTCAAAAGCTCTCAAAAGTCCCAAAAAGAAATGGAGCTCAAGTATTAGTGAAAAAATTTCAGATTTTGAGATTTGTAGAAAATCTACAGAAAGATCTTTTCTTTTTTCGAAAAAATTGGAAGCCTCTTGCAACAAAAATTTTGGGCATCAAAGGGTATCAAGAGTTGGAAATTTTTGGAAGGTGTTTTCTTTGGCTCCAATTTCTTCATCACATCAAGCTTTAGTAAGATTTTGAAGTGGCTTTAAAAATCTTGCCAAAGTCAACCCAAACTCAAGCTTCTTGACCACGCCCAGATTTTATTCGGAATCGGAGTAACAGAGGACGGTGTCAAGATCAACCATTTAATGACTTCAAACCCGAATTCAACATGGTCAAGAGCTAATTTTTTAACCTTTATCTATTTATCCACATTATTCAATTACACTTTCTTTATTTATTTATTTGCAATGGCCACTCTACCTACCCAACCCACTATGCAAGGGAAATTTTTACCACTTCAAAAGAGCAAATTGCAAGTGAGAGTGAACTTCGACACAAGCTAGAGTGTCACGTGAAGCATTCCAAGCACAAGCGTGACTCTTCCAACTTTGATGAGAGGAGGAAGGTGATCATGTTAGGCGCACTGTCAAAGCTACTATGCGTGCTCAAATTTCTCGAAAAGATTCACGGATTAGCCGAAAGACGTTCACTTTCTAGAACTATGATGGCAAGAAAGATGTAAGAGTACTTATTGCACAGCTATGATTATTTTTCAAGCAAAAAGTTATTGAAAAAGGATAAGATTAAGTGTGCTTGTAATTACTTGATTCAAAGTGTTGTTTTATGGTGGAACGTGATCAAGCAGGGTAAACATCGACCTTCGACATGGAAAGAGTTCCAAAAACTCTTAAAGAAGCACTTTCTACCTTCTCAATACAAGGCTAAAGCGCGTCATGGGACACTTTACACCAGGCAGAGAAAGGGAATGTCTAAGCCTACATCAATAAATTTTGGGACATTCTATTACAGATTTAAGTGAATGAAAAAGTCAAGGAAAAAAAGCAACGAAGGAAATTCATTGTTGGACTTAAGCCTACTATTAGGGCTGACGTCAATATGTTTCATCCTCATGGTCTCAGTTTTGCTATGGATCTCGCTTTAAATTCTAAACGTAAAACATCTATTTCTAAAGATTCCAGGATGCAGGATAAGTCTTCTAAACCATCTTTTACTTCAAGGACTTTTGATAAATCCAAGATGCACAAGGGTAAAGATGTGGTTGAAGGAGATGCTCGAAAAGACAACAACAAACCCTCTAATGGTCAGCCAACGAAACAAATCATCAAGTGTTTTAGATGTCACAAGGAAGGACACCTCATGTAAGACTGTCTTGAGAAGAAGAAAATTTTTGCATATGTGGCTCGACTCAACATGATTGAAGAAGATGACCAAGAGGGTAGCTTTGATCCTAATTATTTGGATGAAAGTAAGCTTTCAATTTATGCTTTATTGAGAATTCATGGGAAAATAAAAAGGAAAATCAATTTCTATATTGCATGATGACGGTAACTCGCATGATTTCATTTTTGAAAAAGCATTGAAAGCACTTAACCTAGATGCATCGTACTCTAGTTACAAAGTAAAATCTACATTTCAAGGCACTAAAAGTACAACCGCACAAAAGAGGTTAAGGATTTAGAATTAAAAATGGATTCTTTAAAAGAAAAGAGAACATTCCTAGTGGCTCCTTTGCAAGGTGTGGATGTTATCTTAAGTATGCCATGGAGACATGAGGATAATCCCTAGATTGACTATGCAACTCATACCATGTGGTTAATGGAAGGTGACAAAGAAATTCGTCTCCAATGTCATGACCTTTTCATCTCTAAGTTCTCTAACTGCTTTATGGATGACTTACCTCCTAGCTTACCCAAATCTTGTCCAAAAGACCAAAGAATTGAATTAATTCCCAGTAGCTCACCACCACGTAAAGCTCCTTATCGAGTCAACATGCTTGAGCAAAAAGAGATCCAGAGGCAAGTTGAAGAACTATTAGAGAAAGAATTGATTAGAGCCAACCGTTCTCCATTTAGTGCTCCACTTCTTCTCGTTAAAAAGAAGAATGAAACATATCAAATGCATATTGATTATCGTATACTAAACAAGATTATTGTCAAGCATCAATATCTGATACCTCGAGTGTATAACTTGCTAGATAAGCTCAAGGGAGCTCAATTCTTTAGCAAGATTGACCTAAAGTCCGATAATCATCAGATTCGAATGGATGAAGGGGATATCTTCAATACTGCCTTTAGAACCCAAACTAGACATTATGAGTTTCTAGTTATGCCATTCAGTTTGACTAATGCTCTGGCTACTTTAACAGAATGATGCATAGGATATTCTTAAAATATCAAATTTTGGTTATTTTATGTTTTGATGATATCTTAGTTTTCATAAGAATTGTCAAGAGCATGAACCACGTTTAGATAAAGTTTTTTCACTTCTTCAAGAGAATCAGCTCTATGTCAATTTTGAAAAGAGCAAATTCTTTCAAGAGGAAATTGAATACCTAGGGAACATTGTTTCTGTTGATGGTATTCGAGTAGACCCCAAAAAGATCAAAAAGCATTGCTAATTGGCCTAGATGGCATGATATTCAGGAACTCTGATCTTTTCTTGGATTATGTAGCTACTATAGGAAGTTCATTAGAAATTTTACATATATTGCACATCCTTTAACCGAACTCCTTGAAAGCTAGTAGACAGGATCATTCCTTCTCTCAGCTTAAGAAAGCATTGACTCACGCACCAGATTTTACACTACCAGATTTTCAACGACCATTCTTTGTTGTAGCTACTGATGCAAGCGGACAAGGCTTTGGTGTTGTTCTTATGCAAGATGAACATCCCATTGCTTATGAAAGTCGTAAGCTTAAAACAACATAAAGAAATTATAGTATATATGATAAGGAATTAACTGTTGTTATTCATGCTTTAAGAATTTGGAAACATTATTTAATGGGATCTGAATTCTTAATTAAGACAGACCAACAGAGCATTCATCATTTGTTGACCCAGGCACCATTGATCTTTTATTGACATATCAAATGGGCTTCATTTATCTAGATTTTTCAACCCATGATTCAATATCAATGAGGTAAAGAAATGTTGTGGGAGATGCTTCAAGTAGACGTCCTAGTGTTCACAACATTTCTGTTATTCAAAGTAAACCATTGAGTTTTATGAGAGAATCCTATGATATGGACCCAAAATTTTTTGAGGTTTGGACTAAACTTAGAGACAATAATTGGAACCCTATCGGTGATTATTAATGTCATTATGGTTATCTTTTCTTCCAGAAGAGATTGTGTATTACACAACCTTTCAAAAAATTCATATTGGAGGAAATGCATCAACCACCATACATGGGTCATTGAGGTGTTTCAGCTACTCTACAATTAGTTCCTAGAGAATTCTTTTGGCCTTATCTTAAACAAGATGTAGCAAAATTTGTGGCTGAATATTCTATTTGTCTAAAAATTAAAAGCTACAAAGGTAAGACCTAAGGACTTCTTACACCTCGACCAATCCATAATGATACTTGGGAACAAATATCTATGGATTTCATTACAAGGTTTCCTACTGTATCGAGTCATAATGATATGATTAGACTATAGTTGATTGTTTAAGTAAGTAACCATATTTCTTACCTTGTAAGAAAACTTTGACTTCTCAGCAATCCACGATTATGTTTATCAAACAAATCTTTGTACATCACGGATTGCCAAAAGTCATAGTTATTGTCAGAGATTCGAGATTTTACATTAACTTTTAGATCACTCTTTTCTCCAACTTATGCACTAAGATAGATTTTTCCACAACTTTCCATCCGAAAACGAATGGACAAATTGAGGTTACTAATAGTACTATCTTGGATCTACTCAGAGCCTATGTTGTGCCCAACAACATAATTCATGGGATAAGTACATTCATCTTCTCTAGTTTGCATACAATAATACTATCTTGGATCTACTCAGAGCCTATGTTGTGCCCAACAACATAATTCATGGGATAAGTACATTCATCTTCTCTAGTTTGCGTACAATAATACTCCTCATTCGACTAGTCGAGCATCTTTTAAAATTGTGTATGGAAAACCTTTGCCTATAATTGCAGCAACTACACTTTCCCACAAAATCGAAGCTACTAATCAATTCACTACCGATTTTAGTACCATTTTGAATGATGTAAAACATTTTATTACTCATTCTTAAGAAAAATATGTTAAGAAAGCAAACCGTAAATGTAAAGCTATATCTTTTGAAATTGGAGATTATGTACTTTTGAGAATTAAGAAGCGTCGACTTAAGAGTGTTGAAAAATTTCTAGCTGTTAAGCTTGCCCCAAGATTTTATGGACCTTTTAAGGTTATTCACAAAATTAATGATGTTGCTTATAGACTTGAATTACCTTCTCATTGGCAGATTCATAACTCATTTCATGTGAGTTATGAATTGAGAATTGAGAAGCGTCAACTTAAGAGTGTATTTCTTCTAGCTGTTAAGCTTGCCCCAAGATTTTATGAACCTTTTAAGGTGATTCACAAAATTAATGATGTTGCTTATAGACTTGAATTACCTTCTCATTGGCATATTCATAACTCATTTCATGTGAGTTTATTAAAACCTTTCACGGGATTGTTGGAATTAGGGCTAGGGTTGCAACAATGCACACACACAAGATAGAGAAGCTTGAGAGCACACAAACTCACTAGATTAGAATCAATAAATGTGTGCCAGATACAAAAGATAACTACACACCCCAAAATGAGTAGATAAGAGGGTGTACATACGCACGGGGAAAAAAACCTCCTAGTGAGGGAAAAAGTGTCCCGATGGTCCTAAGTGTGTTCACACACATCACTACCATATAATGCTACAAATCCCCCCCTGGAGTGATGATGTGAACATGTACAGGGTATGGCCGATCAATCCTGAAAAGGCAATAAGCCCAAATCTTTACGAAATGCTTCGAACTTTTCACGAGGAAGAGCCTTTGTGATAAATCAGCCATGTTGTCATGTGTAGGCACATAGACCAAGCTGATCTCTGCTGCTGCAGAAAGTCTTTCTCTGACATAGTAGTAATGCACCTCAATGTGCTTAGTGCGAGCATGAAACACTGGGTTCCTTGCAACTGCTAATTCACTTTGGCTATATCAATGGAAATCGTAGTGTTGGACAACTGTCCAACACCCAAATTAGCCATAAGACGTCTAAGCCACACACACTCAACTGTAGCTGTGAAAGTTGTCCTGTACTTAGCTTCACAGCTGGAAGTGGCCACTATAGGCTGCTTCTAGTGCTGCTGAGCCATGATATACATGAATCACCAAGGCCGAAGGCAAAACCCACTAGTGGACACTCGTGTGTGTCATAACATCCAGCCCAATCTGAATCACTGAAAGCACACATCTATGACTCACCCTACTTTGGATAAAATAATCCAAAATGTTGAGTGCCCTGTAATAGCGAAAAACCGGCTTAACAGCCTGCCAATGCTTTGTACCTGGGCTATGCATAAATCTACTCAACTGTGAGACCGCATACTGTATATCTAGCCTCGTGTTGCACACATAAAGAAGGGATCCAATAGCCTGCTAATACAAACTAGCATCAAAAGAGTCTCGTGCATCTTAAAGACTAAGTCGAGTACCTATCTCCATAGGTGTAGCCACAGGTTTACAGTCTTCAAGATTAAACCTTTTCAATAGCTTCTGTATATATTTAGACTGCAACATAACAATGCCATTATTGTGCTGCATATAAACTGAATCCCCAAATAGTAATGCAAGGGCCCCAAATCTGACATCTCAAACAATGACTACAAATCGACCTTAAAGGCTCAAATCTGATCTATATCGGGTCCCATGAGCAGCATGTCATCAACGTATAGAACGATGACCAAAAATGTGTCCTTACTCCTCTTCACATAGAGGGTACTCTCTGTTGGACTGTTGCAAGAATTGTCTGCAACCATGTATGCATGAATCTTCTCATACCATACTCTAGGAGCCTGCTTAAGGCCATAAAGAGCCTTAAGCAGGCTCTTTATGCATGAATCTTCTCAATTTATGGCCTTAAGCAGGCTCTTTATGCATGAATCTTCTCATACCATACTCTAGGAGCCTGCTTAAGGCTCCTAGAGTATGGTATGAGAAGATTCATGCATACATGGTTGCAGACAATTCTTGCAACAGTCCAACAGAGAGTACTCTAGGAGCCTTAAGCAGGCTCTTTATGCATGAATCTTCTCATACCATACTCTAGGAGCCTGCTTAAGGCCATAAAGAGCCTTTTTCAAAACCTGCATACTTTAGACTCTTCTCCTTTCACAACAGCAAAATCAGGAGGCTGCGATACATACACCTCCTCATGTAAATCATGATTCAAGAATGCAGTCTTAATGTCCAATTGATGTACATTCCACCCATGATGTGCTGCCAAAGCAATGAGACACCTAATGGTAGTCATACAAGATGTGTCTTAAGAGTTGGCAACTCAAACACCATATCATGCCTTGCCATAATTCAGATGGCCAAATCGTGCATGCCATAATTCTGCATCACTCATAACATGAGTCGTAGAGACTGAGCAAGCATCATGCTGCAACTTCTCAAATGCATCCATGTTGTATAGGCCATGAAACAAGGTATCTGAGACAATGATAGAATAACCATCATTTCTATCATGAACTGTACATTTGTCATCCCCAAATTTCACCATCAAGCTTGACAGGCTAAAACCGACAGCAAGTTCTTCTTAATGCCTGCACATATTAAACTTTAGAAAGAGTAAATGTGCCCCTATCTGCAACAGTGTGAGCACAACTCTACCAACTCCTTTGACAGGATATGAGAAACCATTTGCACATGTGATGGTTCTTGCACTTGGGATAGATTCTAGAGGTGAGAACAAATTTTTTTGTGAAGTAATGTGCTTACTAGCACCACTATCAAAGTACCAAAAAGCATCCGATTCTGCCACTGACATGCATACATCATCATGAACAGAAGGGTCATAACTATAATGTATAGTCCATGCCCAATCATCTTGAGAAAAACTTACAGATTCCTTCTTCTCTACACTTGGTGTGTAGATGCATCAACCACAGCCATGCCCAATCATCTTGAGAAAAACTTACAGATTCCTTCTTCTCCACACTTGGTGTGTAGATGCATCATCCACAGCCATGCCCGATACTTTCTTTTTCTCCTTCTCTAGCCTTTTCTTGCACTCATTTATGTAGTGCCTTGGTTTCCTGCAATAGTGACACTTGCCCTTCTCTTTAGGCTTATCACCTTCTTGCTCTGCATCCTTACCTGAGGATTCTGATTTTGGCTTATAGCCACCATGCGAAGAAGCTTTAAAGACCTTTGCCTTTCTCACTGGGGCAACAAAAGCTTGGTCACCAACTCGCATAACATAATATCTATTTTGCCTAGACTGCTCTTCTTGCAGGAGTACTGAAACCAGCTCATCAAATGTAAGGGCATTTGGATTTCCCTTCTAAGGGTAGAGAAAAAACTTTGATAAAATCCAGCAATGGATTGATAACTGTGGGCACCATATACTATCAGGATATATCTCATCCACACTAGTGAGCTGCTCCTTAAAATCTTGATCTTGGTCAAGAAGTTGTCCATTGAGTCTTCCTCATTCATGTGCTCCAGACTCCAACTGTTTGCACAAATATGTAACACGTGCTTCATTCTGCACCTGGTATAATGCAACAAGTGCATCCCATGCCTTTTTGAAGTCATTCCATCTCATTTCATTTGACCAACAGTGGGAGATACTCGTGGTGCATGTGGAGGAGCCACATTTGTATCAGATTCTACTTCAGATATACCTGCATCACTTGGTTGCATTGGTAGTTGTGAAACATGACGAGTTCTACCATTGACCACATTCCAAAGGCCTTTAGTACCGATACATGCCTCATCATATAGGACCACAATGGGTAGTTAGTCTCATCAAGTTTTTCCTCAGCAGACAACATGTTGAATACATCACTACTGCTAGCCACCATGATTGTCTACCAAATGCAAAATCTTTCAACACACTACCAGTACTACTCAGTATTCACTGAATGTAATCTTGGATGGCTGCCAACTGACTGAATCACCTGTGCAAAGTGTATGAAAAATGCAAAAGAGTAGAGAATAGAGTGTTACTGGGGCGAAAGTATGATGGTCAATGTTGTTGAAGACACTGTAGATGCTGTTGCACACCAAATCTTTACCGCCGTTGCACAACCCAAACAACCAAAATCAAGCAGAACCAATCCAAAATGACGCCCCTCCAGAACATTTGCAAAAACCTTGCGTGCTCAAAACGCGCTCAAATCGCGTCACGGATCCCGAAAATGTAGTATACTTCATATACATCACACTACAGTATATACCTTCTTCTCCTAAGAGGGTATCTCAATTGGAGGCTGGAAAACAGGGTCGTAGGGAGGCAGACTACTAGATCAAGTATCAAGGAAGCTAGCTCTACCAATTATTAGAATTAGGGTTAGGGTTATAACAATGCACACACACAAGATAGAGAAGCTTGAGAGAACACAAACTCACTAGATTAGAATCAATAAATATGTGCCAGCACATACAAAAGATAAGTACACACCCCAAAATGAGTAGATAAGAGGGTGTAGATACGCACAGGGGAAAAAACCTCCTAGTGAGGGAAAAAGTGTCCCTATGGTCCTAAGTGTGTTCACACATCACTACCATATAATGCTACACAGGGATCACTTTCCACTCATCCTGTTTATGAGGAACCACCTCTTATTGAGGGTGAGCAAGAAGTTTTATTTTCAGATACTATCATTGATCCATCAGATTACATCAACTCATACTTGAAATCAATATATACAAATACTTGGTGACTTTCCAAAATCATCCTCGTGAAGAAGCAAGATGCGTGCCTCAAAAATACTTTCGTGCCTTCCCTGAGATCCTCTGTTCTTTTCAACAAACCCGCAATTGAGGCAAGAGGGAATGTTATAGGAATATATTTTAAGCCCTCTTAAAAATATTATTCTACCCTCTTAGATAATTCGGGGACGCTTGGATTATCTTTGCATCAAGCCAATTGTGTTAATATCATGGGTGATACCATTATAAATATTAATACGTTTGGTGTACTTTGACGTATGGTTGGGGCCTCTAATGTTTGTTATAGTTTGGTTTGTATGGAAGAGTGATTCCTACGTTACTTACACCTGGCAAACATGTGTGTGGTTATGGTTTGTATACTTATGTTTGGTCTACACTGATGTATGGTTGGGGCCTCCAATGTTTGTTACACTTCGGTTTGTATGGAAGGGTGATTCCTAGGTTACTTACGCTTGGCAAACTTGTGTGTGGTTATGGTTTGTATACTTATGAAATATTTATTTACCAATTTATTGTTGGTTATTTTATAGGTGAAGAGGATTCAGAAGATTGAGGAGAATTTGTACATTATTATTCCTTGGCGCACATTTTTGTAAATAAGCTTTGTATATACATGTGCTAGCTTGTGCAAATTTTGATTTATTTTGGAAAGCCTTGGTTTAACAAAAGCTTAGACTTGAACTTTAATATTTTGTAAAGCATGATGCTTTAACCCTAGCCTCAATTTATGGACACTCTATTTTGAGCATAAGAGGCTATGGCCTATTTTGCAAATAAAGTATTATGTAAATACTCATGTGTGGGGAGAGGCCACACACATGAGGGGGGAAGATTGCACCCAATTTTTGAGTCAGGATCTGGAGTTAAGTATTTTATTTGTTAATCACTCAAATCTTGAATATGTTAAATTTGTGGTCTTTTGATGAGTCATCCTAATTTGATAGTACCTTGATTTTAAGTCTATCTTAGTGAAGTACCTGGCACCATGCAACCTATAAAAAATCTCATCAATGCGAGGAATATGATATTTATTCTTGATGCATTGGTTAAGGCCTCTGTAATCCATGCAAAGTCTTAAGGTGCCATCTCTTTTCTTCTGAAAGAGAATAGGTGCATCCCAAGGCAACACACGAGGTTGAATAAACCCTTAATTAATGAAGGGTTTCAACTCAATTGCTTATGGGACTGACATCTTGTGAGTTGTCTTGGTCTTGATGGCTAAGAGCAAGGCTCTAGCTATATTGCATGATCAACTTTCCTATAAGGTGGCAATTCGGCAAGCTCCTCTGGGAGTAGGTCCCCATACTCACTAGGCCATTGAAGTTCCCATTTTGGAGACTTTTCATTAGTTTTATTAACTTTCACAACATACAAGACTATTCCTTTTTGAACACCTTTAACTAGATCGGATGCTTTAACCACATGCAACATGGCCTTACCATGAACCCCATTTCCTCACACTCTACTCGAGGATGCATCTAGCAAAGGCACATGACCCATCTTGCAATGAATGTGAGCATCAATCTTACCAAGCCAATCCATATGGACCTAAGATGCCATGAAAGATTTCCAAAGGAAAAACATTGAAAGATTGAGAGGTGGTGTGGCCATCAAGGAGAAATGAAGTCTCATATGTCTCTGAACTCCAAACATCCCATTGGCCATTTCTACCTTTAATAACCTCTTAGTTTCTCTAGCCTTAATACCAAGAAATTTTAAATATTAAGGAGAGATAAATTAATGTGAGCTTCTTGAATCAATCTAAAGAGTTGGAAATGTATACCCTTCAGGTAGACGGAATCTCAATGACGGAATATTGTCTATTCGGCCCTTGAGATTCCACGACTACATGAACATGGGTACAAGAACATGGATACTTAAGGGTGGTGGACGGAATCTAAATGATGGAATATTGTCGATTTAGCTCTCGAGATTCCACGACTGCATGAACATGGGTACATGAACGTGGACCTCTTCTTCTACTTAATCTTCCAAATTGATTGCACAAGCTACACTCGTGCTAGCCCAATTGTTTTGGGGGTTGAGGTGAGAGTTGAATGAAAGGGCCATACATCAATGAATAGAAGGAGGGGGAGGCAAATTCAACTCATGCGCCTTGTGATTCTTATCAAAACACTTATAACATCTTGGCCCTTCGAAAAAGTTTTGGAGAAGTATTTGTAAAGGAGGGAGGGGTATTTTGTATCTCAAACCGAGGGGCCTTAAACCTTGGCCAGCATCCGATTGTCCACTCCTAGGAGCAAGAAGTGGACACTTTCTAGTCAAAGTGTAAGACTAAGGGTTAACTTGCACCAAGCCTAACTTGGCTCTACATGGCTTCTTCTTTTGCCTTAGCCCGGAGTACTGCCTCTGAGATGGAGGTCAGTTGGAGGGTTTCTATTTCAGAGTTAAGTGGGGGCCCTAGTGATGAACCACCTTAATCATTGTGTGCCTTAGAGATGGGAGGTGTATACTTTGAGAGTTGAATAAACTCTAAATGATACACATCTAGAGGTCTACCTCTTCTTTTGCCATTCAAGATAGGCATCCATCTTCTTTAACTCAAAGTTGACACAGCAATACCTTTCTTTAAGAATGGCCTTTATTTGATCCCAAGTAAGATTCTTCTAATTGATGAGCTAGGTCTGACATGTTGATTCCCACCATGTATTAGCCAGTTCCACACAGCTTTAAGCAACCCATGACTTTGCTATTTTCATTGTAGCTAGCCATGGCAAAATAATCTTTCATGGAGTCAATCCACTTGTTGCCCCCAAGGTCTCTCCTATGTTGGAGACTTCACCCGAGAATGTCCCGGGTTGGGCAGCACCACACAAGAGATCTCGATGGAGGTCATCATGTACAATACCTTGGACACCTCCACTAGCTTAGCGAGGCATGATTCTAAAATAAAAAGCGCAAAAAAGGCTTTAGCTAGTCTAGTAGCCTTTCAAGGATAGCTGCTCTCAAGTAAAAGCTTTATGTATGTAAAGCATTTACATATACATCACTCAAAAAAACTTAGACAGCTAATTTATATATAAGAATTCCCTTCCCAAGTTTTTCTAGAAATCATTGAGATCTCATAATTTACATCACTCAAACAGCTTAGAAATCTTGTTTATATTCAAAAAAAATTATAGAAATCCCTAAGATCTTGTAACATCCTAATCATCTCAAGAATAATTATCTTATGGGCGGTGAGAAGCTATATCTAAGCTCGGAAATTTCTCCACAAAAGACATCGTTTTTCGAGGCATTGTCAATGTCTATAGCCCAATAGTAATCTACAACCCAATCGTAGTCTAGACAACCCAATTTCTCTATAAAAGATACCATTTTTCGAGGCCTTGTCAATGTCTACAATAGTAGTCTCTACAAGGCCAACCTCTTCTAGTTCATAACAAATAGTAATATTATAGACATTATTTATGTCCCATATGGGGATCTTAACAACATAGAGCTGGTACTAGTTGTCCCATATAGGGTTCCAACCAGCCCACCCATTATCCCCAAATATCTCAGCTTCATGTTCTAAGATCCATCGAGAAATGTGGATATGGTCCCTCCTTGCTTACAAGTTAGTCATCAACTCATTGTAGAGGACTTTGGTCTTCTATCCATGATTCATGAAAGATTAACAATCAATATTCTTAGCCTCATCATTCTTTTTCCAAGAAATAACATTATAACCAGGGTTTTCTCTGATACCACTAGTGAGACCCTGTCCCACCTATCCTCGGTTCTACAACCTCTTGGCATGTGTGGGTTGCCTCCACTGGGGTCTCGGAATTCTGTTACCGAGACCAAGGGGGTAACACCTAGCATAAGAACCTGCATGGACACAATTTCAAAAAAAAAAACTCACCTCTTTCCACAATGAGTGCAAACTTCCTCGTGACCCTCATCCAACTCATTGGGCTGACTCTAGTTCCAATACTTATTAATTAGTCTTAATACATATTCTTTAAGATAACAATTGTGCAAAGACATCATTGTAATATTTTGAAACCATCAAACCTTTTCAGAATTCCTTAAATGAAAAAAAAGATTCTCATAGTGCTTGACATATTCATTTTCATTCCTCTTCAACTCACCCACTCAACTATTCCACTTCAAAAGAGTAACTTTGATTAAACGAAATTTCTTGGCACCATAATTTGTAGCTTATCTCTAAGAGAAAGTGGCAAGTCCCTACTCTCTTTCAATATGCTTGAATGGAACTAGAGTGTGGATTGATGAGATATCTCTTGAATCCAAAAGAGATACCTCTTGAATGGAACTAGAGTGTGGATTACGATATACCTCTTGAAGCTAAAAGATTGATAGTAGAGAAGAGGTGGCTAATAGTGTGAAAGTGTTTTCATTGGGACGACAAGAAAAGAATTGAAAAGAGAAGAAGATCAAGCCTCTACTTCCTTAGAGACAAATCAGGAGGAGAGCAGAAGTGACAAGGAGAATCGTAAGTACGAGACATGTTAGCTATCCAATTAGCTACTTACGCCCCGGGGGGGTGGGGGTTTATTTACTAAAGAGAGTTCAAAATATTCCATTTTGGCACTTGTTGCGCTTAGGGTATTGGAGAGAACCAAGGCCACGAACTGCCATTTCTTTTTTTATTTTAAACTAGAGGTATGGAAGTAGGGTTTTGGCGAGACACCAAGAGGGACTTTACAAGCATTGGGAAAACACAAATCTAACTAGTAGAGGACCTAGACAAGCACCTAGTGTGGACATGAAGACGATGCAAAAGGAAGCGTAACCCCATGAAAGATTGCAAAAATTCATAAGAAGCAGAGAGAAAGGATAAGGTCAGCCACCGCGCGCGGCTACCGAGGAAAGGGAAGAAGGTGCAAAAAAGAACCCGACCCTTCATTGTTCCCTTACAAGGCAAACCAAAGGAGCACCCATAGGTGCTATCCCAACCAGCAGAGATAGGTTCTAGACATGTGAGTGAATGACCACCACCTATAAACATTGTCCAATTTCCAAAGGGGAGTATAATGAAGACCCCAGTCTTCATGTAGTAGAGTTCCTCGTAGCATTAGCCAATAATGCCAAAACCCTCAAGTATTGCCACCTTGAAAGGTGCGGGATTCCAGGTATGAAAGTCAAAATGATGGGAAGATTTGGCAATTTAAAGGAGTTGAAGGCTGAAGCAGGATTTTCTTACACATTTCAAGAGAGAAGGATTTATGGATAGAATGAGAGATGGATTTATAAACTTGGGCCAGTTGGTGAGAGAAAAGATAGAGTCTTAACTTTGGGCCACCAAGAAGGTGATGTGAAAACGAGGAGATAGCAAGGAATCTAGTTATTCCATGTAAAATTTAAATGACATGGTGACATGCATTCTTTGGCAAATAAAGACTAACTAGTGTGTACCTTTTAATATAACTTTTACATTCATTCAACAACCAACTAGCTAGTTGAACAAGTGTAACAAGCTCCACATCATTGAGAAGTTAAATAAGATAATTTACTCATAATCCTTATTCTTGGTTTCATAATCCAATAGTAAGTTGGTTGAACACCAACACATGAGGTTGTTTTTTTAAGAAATATACATTGATTAAATAACCCTCACCAAACTACTTGTTTCACCAAACTACTTGTTTTGATAGTACCGAGTACTATGCATCGTTCATTTAAAATATTGTTTGTTTTTTTATTTTATGACACCTTTTTTTTTCGAAGGTAGAGGAAATTTTTAGAAACACACACCCCCAGCCTCTGTGAGATGGAGGCGGCCCCGCCGGGATGAGGGCTGGCGAACCCATCGTACATGCTTATAATCAACCCATCAAGGGTAGGTACCTAACGAGGCCCCCAAGACTTGAACACAAGACCTTGGGAGTAGAGACCAATGCTCTACTAGATGAGCTAGCACTCGTTGGTATTATGACACTTTTTTTGTTAACCAAAAAAAAATGAAGAACATATTTCTCTAAAAATAAGTACATCAACACTTATCACAACGGTGCACAAGGCAAATTGTACACTCCTTGAACGATTGCGTTGAAAGTTTGATTCTTTCTTGCTTTTAGTGGATGTAAGATTCTTTTAGTGTGGTTAATCTGGATGAAAAAGTGGATAATATAAGATTCTTGGCTACTTTTCATTTGAGGTATTATGGTTATTTACCATGATTACAATGTCATGTCTATAATATTTAAAAAGCTTATGTAAAGCTTTCTTAAGCTAATAAATTATTGACTTTTTTGTGAAATTTAGAAAATTTAGCTGTCAAAATTTTTGGAAGTGAATATTTTTAGGAATTTGTTTTAGGATTTCCACTGTTACTACATATGTTGTCTGCTCTTTTATTTTTAGGGAATATATATAATAAGAGAGGACATATGTTGGTCTGTTCTTTTATTTTTATGCTTTTAACACTCTAATTTGCTTGTCAGTTTGACGTGCAGCATTCGTCATTACAACTTGGAGAGGTTTTTTTGGCGAGAGGTAGGTTTGATTCTTTAATTGAAAACCTTATGGTGTGTTGTATGGCTATGTACACACACTTCTTGGATACTTGAGCAATGCTAAATATATATGGGTGGCAAAACAAAGGTACAGAAATCTGTCTACGATGTTTTGATTGTAGTCTATTTAAGAATGGGGTGGGGGGTTATTAAGTGCTTGCATAATGCTACTAGCTCTTCTTTTACTTAGTGGAAATTTGATGGGCGAAGGGTCTGGGGGAGGTGGTGCAAAATCTGGCTGACCAGTGGACGTCACGCAACGGTGCCACATATTACTATTTGGATCCACTTTGCGTGCTTGCTTAATCACTTCAGGGATGGGCAAATAGCAATAATGTGTGCTAACAAGGCCAACAGTGATGTTTGAGTATCCTGCAAATGCTCCATGGACCTGTAAAATGCACATTAGCTTATAAGTTTAAGTTTAAAAAGCTTACATAAATGCCTTCAAGGGTTTAAGCTTACTGCATTTTGGCCAAGCACAGTGCAAAGGATGTGATCTGCAGCGTTACAAGGCCTTGCTCGAATCATGTACGTAGGATCGATGTACTTGACATCCGCAGGCATGCCATTCTGTTTGAAGTAGTCCTTAACCTGAAATGAATTGTTGAATAATAACCCGTCGAAAACATTTTGAGAAGTATACAACAATAATAAAAACCCCTCGACACAAGAAGGTAAGCCAAAACAACCTGAGTAACAAACCACTTGCCAACATCAGTCAGGACAGGGTTTCCGGATGCATCCAAGCTCCCTGTTTTCTCAAGGAATGCCTTCCAGTCACAAAATCCGAATTTGGTTAGAGAGGGGATTAAATTTTGCATCAGATACACGTTTGTTTGTATTTACAAGATTGCTTGTAATTAATTATATGGAGCTAGATGTGTATAGTGGATCGCAAGATCAGAACTCACCTGGCCAGCACCCTCAGCAATAACGACCACACACGACCCATTTTTCTCAATTCTCTTTCTCATGTATTGCAACACTCCATATTTGCCTTCAATCTCAAAAGGAACCTGCATCGTAGAAATATCATTCTTGAGGCTGCTTTTGTTTACAACCCCACCACCCCCCAAAAAGAGAAACCAGACAGTATGTGTTCTGAAATTACATAATCCCTGTACAAGAAACAGAATAGAAAGACCAGATTACTTTATTATTGGCCAAAGGTCCTCATATGTACATCAACGTGCTGTTGGGCGTAACGGTTACAAGGAGGCAATGTGCCTTTTTATTATCTATGTTGATTAATTATTTAGCATGCAATCTCAATGGCTGCACCTTGTAGAGGGTGAGGGTGATTGGTTTTCATGCACATGAGTGGAACATAGACCCTCCTCCGGCCAAGCGGCCAGAGAGAGATTCTGACGGTTATGGATTTGGGAGGGACGACCGCGACTCTAGTGGGACCGGAGGGAGTGGACACAACATGATCCCTATGATAGCGAGGAGGCTCCCAGCACCCTTTTCGTTGCTTATAGTGCACGGCTCGCCGCCGCAATATTTACATGCCAGAGATCGAGGACACTCCAAGTTCCAATAGCGGTCGGGAACTGGCAATCTTTGAGAGGGACGAGCGCAACTCCAATGGGACCTGAGGGAGTGGACACGGCATGATCCCTATGACAACGAGGAGGCTCCCAGCACCCTTTTCTTTGCTTACACTACACGGCTCGCCGCCACAGTATTTAGATGCCAGAGATTGCAGACACTCCAACAACAATCGGGCACTGGCAATCTTAGGGCCTCCCTCAGTTTCTCTCAGATTTTTGTAAGAGGTTGTGGGATAATTTTCGGCCACGAAAGATCACTCTTTCTATGGCAGCTAGCGCATCGAAGCTTGGCGGTTGGCACTTGGCTAGTCACTAGAGGTAGGCCAACAGGTTGTTGGAGGTGTGGCCATCCCCAAGAGTCCCAGTGTCACTACCTTTGGGACTACCCGAAGGCTCAGCAGGTTTGGCAAGAGAGTCTCCGCATTTTCACCATCCCTGCCTAGCATAATTACTTGGGGCCCAGTAGCTTGGTCCCTTAAGACCGAGGCCACCATGGCATATGAGGGTGGGAGACTTGCCTTGCAAGTCTCTCATCGCTATATTTATGTAGTGTCAATTCCAGTTTCATCCAACGATCATTGGACTCCCGGCTCCAGCTAGAGATGGGAGATTTACAGCAATATTGTTGCGTGGCACATTTGGAGAGCTCGCTTGTAGCGAGGCCATCAAGGGCACCCTCACCCCCATCCAGAGCATCTCGCTCGATATCATTCATACCCTCCGCAATGGGAGAAGCTTCAAGGTGGCTCCAACCATATGCAGAAGCACCGTTACCTACGGATTTGGCGTCACGGTCCCTTTCTCACTAACAGTGCTGGTGAGCCCACTTGGCACTATTAACCACATGTGTGGTCCCCCCCCCTTCCCCCGTGCCCTAGCCTTCTCCTCCCACAGCGGCCCACCGGAGGAGAAGAGCATCCTTCTCCTTTTCAATTTCTTGACTTTCGCTCCCCTTTATGGAGCTGAGTTTGAACTTAGCCATTATTGTTGTTTTGCTCAGTAGTTGTTGGAATATATATCATCTCCAAAGGATCTTCATACACCCTTTTCACGCTTGTATTGGTCATTTTATGAGACCCTACATTTGCATATTTTAGCACATATTATTTGGGATTTTTCTACCATTTTTAAGCTTTTTATAGCATTTTTATGCTACAGAACAGCTGTGGGCCTGCTCTGCTGCTCTGCAGCTGGCCGACCAACTCTCAGGAGGGATATATAAGGGTGCTCACCCTTCCCCTCAGTTTTCATCTCATTCTTGCATATCTGCTGGAGGTCATTGGCTGAGACAGTCTTTTATGCTTGTAAGCACCTACGGGCTTCCCTCGTGGTCATTTTCAGCAATAATCAATTGTTTCCATCCTTCTACAGTTTGTGCTTTGGGCCTACAACCTGTGTTTGCTCTTTCTTTCAGTAACTAATAGAAGAATCAATTTACTGGAGAAAAAAAAATGACTGGGTGGGTTTGTGTGTTTACTGAGGTACACATGACATCCTGTTGAAGGATGCGGCCAGTCAGGAGGACTGACATATTAAGATTTGCAAGAATGTTTGTGTGGCGCCATGTAGAGAGAGTGCTGCCAGTAGTAGCGTTCTTGCAAGGGGCCCAGGATATCTAGGCCTGCAATTGACGTATTGTCAAGTAGCGTGGTCAAAACATCAAGGAGGTGGCAGATTGTGACTCTGACATTGTCAAAGTAATCTTTTTAAAACCATTTGAGAGGCTACATCTATATGCTCATACATTGATTTCAAGTGATCCCAGACTAATTTGAATGTGGTTAATGTTCTAATCGTTTGAACTTGTATGCCCCCTAGGTTCAAAACAATCTCCATTCTTGCAAAGAGATCTTTCATTGCGAAAGAGCCGAAGGGGCAACATCAGCAGCAGCGGGTTTTATTTTGGTACCATCTATGATTGGTGGCCAGAGGTTGGCCCAGCATAGGAGAATTTCCATATGCACATGCCAAACCAAGTAATTGCCTAGCTTGTCTACTCTGTATGAGCACAACGAAGGGTGCACGATTAGAGCAGCAAGAGCGGTGCCAACAATGGCACAGGGACAGGGGCCATGATCTGTTATCCGTAACAACAAAACACATGGATCAACAAAAAAATTGGGAAGGCGGAAGGTGGTTTTGTACTGTTCTCTGTTTCTCTTTACAAGGATACCATGTAGAGAAACAAGCTATATCTCTGTTTCTCATTACAAAGATAATACCATGTAGAGCAACAAGCTATATCGCAGACACATTATGTATTCTAAAATTACACAATCTCTGTACAAAAGACAAAATACATGAAGAATAGGTTAGCTTATTATTGACCAAAGGCCCTCATATGTACATCAACCTGCCATTGGGCGTGATAGTTACATGAAAGGCACCGTAACTTTTCATTATCCATGTCAATTGATTATTTAGTTAAAGATTTTGTTCTAAATTTTATTTTTAAGGTTATGTTTATATGTTTAGACAACCTCTCTCTCTCTCTCTGCATTGTGACCTTTCATTATCCATGTCAATTGATTATTTAGTTAAAGATTTTGTTCTAAAGTTTATTTGTAAGGTTATGTTTATATGTTTAGACATTAGTTCACTGCAATCTCTCACTCTCTCTCTCTCTCTCTCTCTCTCTCTCTCTCTCTCTCTCATCACAAATGAAAATATGCATCCTCTTTTTCAGTTGACTCTTTAACTAATACTAAATAATTACCTCGGGTATGAGAACTGCATCTACTTGACCACTTGCCAGGGTTGCATGCATCGCAATGAATCCGCTTTGTCTACCCATGAGCTTCACAACACCAATGCCATTATATGCACTACTTGCCTGTTCCATGCGAGAGAAACCTGTGTGTTAAGAACCTATAAACTAAAGCTCTTGCTTTAGGACAATCAAGGAATCAGCACCTTCTAGAAGTCTTAAGTCATACCCAAAACACTATTAGCTAGGTGTTAGAAGATGGCATCTTCTGCGATTGAAAATTCCACTCACATCATCATAACAGTTACACCTCAACTGTTATGTTACGTACTTCAACTCTTATGTTAAGTACCTTAACTGCTATGTTATTCATATTGATTTGAACATTATGTGAGAAAATGAGAATACCTCCACATAAGCTGCATCAATGGCTCTCTTGGCCTCCTCAACGGCAGTGTCGAATCCGAAGGTTTTCTCTACTAGAAGAATATCATTGTCAATGGTCTTCGGCACTCCCACGATGACAATCTTCATTCTTCGCTTGTGGCACTATACCAATTGTTTAAAAACATCAGATAATGAACTCCTCAGCTTAAAGGGTTTGATTTGATTTCTGATGGATTAAACCAATTACCACTTGGTAAATTGCATTGGCTGCTGCATGTGAACCATTGCCACCTATAATGAAGAACATATTAATGTCCCATTCCTGCAAAAAGATTCATTAATAGATTCATCATCCAAGTTTGGACTAAAAGCATAAAAAACCTTTGAACACTAACAGGAAAAATTGATATAAATTGGACCTCCAGTTTGTCCACAATGTCTGTAACATTGGGGATTCCACGTGAAACGCCCAGAAAACTCCCACCCCGCATGTTTATTCCTTGCACAAGCTTTCTGTTAAGCTGGTTTCATCCACATGTACACATGTAGGGTCAGTCCACATCATATTATCTACAATATGGAGAAGTTAGAAGCACAAAGAGGTCAGTATCAGAGAGGGGTGAGTTAGCTCAAGTTGAAGCAATGTGAACATCAATACTTACTTGAAATGGTTGTAGATTTTTGTCAACAAACCCACGAAACCCATACTGAATGCCCAACACATCGTGGACACCATAGACTTCTAGCGTAAAAACAATCTGCAATTTCGTTTATGTTTGGTTAGTTGACAGCTTTGCATGCTAGCAGTCCTCTGTGCTTCAAAGAATTAACAACAAAACTGTTTCCTTGGTAGTACGTTACCTGCCTAATCACATCATTAAGGCCTGGGCAAAGGCCTCCGCATGTCACGATGGCTGCTCGCACCTAATCAGGTCATGGATCATAAGAATTTTGCAGGCCCATTGGTTTTATATACCAACATTATCAGCGGAGTAATTTCTTCATTTACATTTATATGATGATTACTTACAGTGGCTGGATGGAAGTAAATCCAAGCACGAGGGCCTGCACGGCGAGTCCTGCATGATCTACAACAGCCCAACACATGAGTGGCTGCCTGTTTGGAAATCTCAATTTTGTGAGCTTGATTTTGGAAGCTCTGATTACTTTCACACATAACATTGGAATTGTCTGAGTTTAGAATGCACGCATTTACCAAACAGGCTTGAATGTCCAGTCAGATTGTTCATCCAGCTCCACTCCGACAGAGGTAGAGTGCCCATAATGCACTACCTTAACAATGAAAAAATCAAATGCTTGATGTTTGCTGAAATGGAATCAAAAAATGAAAAAAAAAACATCCTAAACTAGGTCAAGGAAAGGTTTTAACCTTGAGCAGCACACGATCATCATCGTGAACAAATAAGCGGCTCATGTCTTGTCGATCAATAGTGCTCTTTTGGGTGCTTGATCCATCTTCCAAGGGAGATCCCTCTGGCAAAGGGACACTGCGGCAAGATTAATCAGGAACCCAAATTATCCAGAATCATCAAAAAACCCTATATGTTTTTGATAATCTCAATAATCACATTCAGACTAACCCCTTACAGAACACAATCCTGCGTAAATCAATCAGCCCCACTTGCCTCACTAGCTCGTATCAAACCCTAGAATAAGCCTATTTAATCGCTTTAAACCTGAGATAATCAATCTCGCTAAAAGCTAGATTAGTCAATCTAAAGCCTGAAACAGCGCTGCAGGTTATCTACCTACTTTGAAGAGATAGAATTATGCTCACCCGCTTTTGGTGCGGTAGGTGGACGCGATGGGGACGAGGGGCAGGAAGTCACCGATGTGCTCCAGCTCGGATGGGTCATTATCGGGGGGAACGCAGGGGCTGGGCATAGTGAAGAGCGAGGCGTGGGGCAGGTGGGGATCGGCAGCAGCAGCAATGGCACCCTTGTGGTTGCTGGCATCAGGAGAAGAAGGAGGAGGAGGAGGAGGAGGAGGAAGAGACGCCATGGCCTTCCTCTTGGCCTCGCTCTCAGCAGCAGTTTCTGAGGATGCCCTTTTCCTCCCCTTCTTCACTGGTGCTCCTCTCATTCGTGCCGCTCAATTCAACAATGCATTTGTGTGTGCTCATCAACGTCTCATCTCTCCTGCGCAGCATTGTCTTCCTATACAAGTTCGTGCTAAAGGGTCGCATCCTTCGGAGCTTGATTTGCGTTCACCACAGATAATTACCCGAGGGTCGCACCGGTTTGGAGCTATCACTTGCATTAACCAAGATTAGATACAGACTAACCGGTGCTCCAAATAAAAATTTTAGCTCTAAAAATCCATTGGTCTACTTTAAGAAAGCACTAAATTTGGCTACCTATATACCAACACACCATGCTTGTCTACGAAAGGAGCTCCTCAAGCACTTACTTTTCTTTAAAGAAAGCACTAAACTTGGCATACATATCCATGAGAGCATTCCAACCCGGTCTACTGGTTGGTGACAAAACTTCTCAACACTTTAGCAAGAACAATCTTAACATATGGTGACAAAACCAATCCACAACATGAATAAAATAAAGAAGGTTACAAATAGTGTCATATAAGTTGCCTTCTTGCTCTCATTATGAGTATATGATAGGATAACACAAAAGGTAGAGTCTAGCCCTCAAACCAATCCAAAGCCAATAAAATCCTCTATCATTGACACACGAAAATGTCAAAAAGAGTGACAAAAAAAAAAGCAGATCAATGCCCCATGCAAAACCATCATCATTGACCTGCATATAAATTGGCTCATAAGTTAACATGAACCACACAATTTACTTCTCTTTACCTTGCTAATAGAATTGATGTGGAAAACATTTAAAACAATCTTCAGGCAACCGAGTTATCTCTCCTTGGAAGCCTATACTCCTTGCCTCCATCTGTCCCAAAAATATTTATAAGATAATAACATTGGCTACTGAAAAGAAAGAAATTTTTTAAAAAATAAATACTGCAAAGATAAAACCTTACAAAACTCATTTAGTGGATAATTCTTGAGAAGAATGGCATTTGAACAGACTTGTAAACAGCAAATTACGAAATTATGCATTGTCCGCAACGCCTATACACCAAAAAACTAACTTATCAGGCTTTTCATAGTCTACAAACATTACATGTACATGAAGCTGATCCGTGATCATTTGCAATCTTAGACTGTAAATTCCAAGGAGCCCAAAGCTCTCAATGTAAGTATCTAGACCATACAAACCTAGCAATAATCTAGGTTCAAAAAAATAAAAATATTTCCTGTTTCAAAAAAACATATATAAATTCAAATTTATAATTACATAGAATAAATACATAAAAAGCAAGTTTTTATACCGTAATACACATGTGCACTCTAACAGCTCGATCATTAGGGATGCAGTTGCTTGTCCTTCCCAAGAGAGAGGATCTACAATTGAGACATGAAGGTTAAATAGATTATGGTAAACAATGATAACCATACTATAACAAACATTAAGATAAATATCTTCAATATCTTGTCCATCGCCATAAATAAATGAAAATGATCTCATTGCCACATACATCCTAAGCAATGTTATCAGTTATATCAAACATGGTACTACACTTCTCTAATCAATTACGCTAGATTTTGAGGTCTCTCTCTCTCTCTCTCTCTCTCTCTCTCTCTCTCTCTCTCTCTCTCTCTCTCTCTCTGGACATTGAATATTTCGAAACGAAAACAAAATAATAATGACACTCTGAATGAAATCAAGTCAAAAGTAAAACATTAGCTTATCTTAAAATCAATAAATTTGCATCCATCCCCTTTGGAAAATAAATATCACTGCACATAACCAACACTAAACTCATCAAAGTTCATTCAGTTTTAGACATAGTATTGCTCCTTGAGGTGTTTAATGGAGCACCAAACAATCTACATGCACATGATCCTCCCAACTCTTTTTATCAAACTGCGTTGATACTCAAGACTCACTACACCATTCCGAAAAAGCATATCATGAGGTAAATGGAACAATAAAGCCTCATAATAGCTTCTGTTTTGTAATGACAAAAAAGCAAATATGCCATTTTGTTTTTTGACATAGCTTCTTGACCATGATGGCCATGTAGTTAAAATGTAAATCTAATATGCTCATAAACTCCACGGCCCCCCACGGCTCATAAGAGAATTTGTTAGAAGACTTAACCATATTAGTATGTATCTCCCTCATATAAAGTTTGTATCTCCTCATGGTAATCGTTTGCTAAGTTGTTTGGGAAGTAAAAATCCTTAGAGGCCTTGAGAATATATAAATTATAGAGTTGGATAAAGTCTTATACATATAATTAAATCTAGGAATCTCTTTTTGGAACTTGTACCCATGCTATAAGCAAATTTTTGAGTATGACTTTTCACCTTTTTCTTTTCAAACATGGGTTTTGACTTAGTGAAAGACTATAGAATCTCTAGGTTATGAAACTATTGCATGGGTAAATATCTTGCCATGGTTAACCATCTTAGCCTATATTTTCCTGATAAACGTTTGTATTCAAACCTCATGGTCATAAACTACTTGGAACTAAAGCATAGTTGTATAAGGTCTTGTACATATGTACCCATGCTATAAGCAAGTTTTTGAGTATGACTTTTCAACTTTTTCTTTTCAAACATGGGTTACTGCATGGGCGAATATCTTACCATGGTTAACTATCTTAGCCTATATTTTCCTCATAAAAAGTTTGTATTGAAACATCTTGGCCGTTGCTTCAAACTGCTTGGATCCAAAGCTTAGCAAGATGGCTTTGTAACCATTCTATAAATAAACAACTTTGGTAGATAAACCTCTTGACAGCTTAGTGAAAAATGCTAACATGCATCAATTTCTAAAGCATATGGTAGAGGAATTTTCAAAATCCTTCTCGAACAAAGCCACATAAAAATCCCTACCACCCCGCTAAGAGGTCTTTTACCCTAAGGAATGTTTCCAAGTCTCCTCCACCAAAGAGAACCCAAGGCCAGAGTGAACTAGATTCTAGTGGGAGGAAGGTTTAGGCTAGAAAGAGGATTCTATTCTCAACCCTCATTTTCAAAAAATTTAAGAGAGTACCATAGTAGGATCTATAGAGAAAGTAAGTGCTTTTGGTGTCAGCAAAATTGGGTCACCATATCAAAAACTACCCAAATCCACCAAAGCCTTTTTTGTACCTAGCCAGTATGATTAGAGTTCTCCTTACCAAGGCCAACTATTTCTATCCAAAGTAATAGAGTTCCATCTCCAAACAAGAGAAATTATAGAAGCATGTCTTTTCCTCAGCCCATTACCTCACTATTGTAGACCAAGAAGAGAAGAAGAGGTAAGATTCATGCAACTATAGAACACCAAGGCCAAAACAAATAATTCTCGGTGATTCAAGCTCCAGCAGACTAACAGCATAAGAAATTTAATCTCTTAATAATTCAAGTAGAAATTATTCTTTTATATCACTAGTATGTTTAAGGAATCTAGTCTTAGAACAAAAATCAGGAAAGCCTATGTAAGTTGAGTTGGCAAGTGGAAAAATCCTATTCACTTAACATGAGATAGATCCCATTCAGTTTCTCTTAGATGGGAACACCACTGAATGTAAATTCAAGGTCTTACCTCTAGGTACCTATGATAGAATCCTTGGAATGGATTGGCTCTCAAAATATTAGGTTGACATTTCATTGCCATAAGGCGACCATCTCTTTTCTTGACCTTCAAGGAAATAAGGTCCAAGGAACTACCAACAACTAGTGAAAGATTCTAACCTACTAAAAGGACTTAGGAAGAGACAACCCATCTACGTAGTCAAATTGAATCTGGTGAGACCAAGGAATCAAAGCCTAGAGAGCTAGAAAGCCTCATGGAAACATGAAGGAAAAAGTAGTTAAATTTTATCTTAAACCCTAGTCGAATGCCAAAAATTATTATTGAGTTGTTAAATAACTCATATGGGTTAAATACAAACATAATTCAACAAGGACTACTTAGCATGCAACACCTCCCCAATTAGGATTTTTCACATAGCACCAAGAGTAAGTGATCCTCCAAAATAATGAAAAGAGGTGTAACCTAGCTTAGAGAATTCATTGGAAAAAATAAGAAAAAATGGGTAGCTAAAGAGACCTTAGTTATTGACATAAACTAGATAAACCTAAGGTCATTATCTAAAGGCTTAAACCTTAGGAGAATGTATTTAAATGATGTAAGCTATAAGGTATAACCTTCAAGTCTTAAACCTTTGAATGATCTTTCTAAGGTTTAATAACCTTATGACATTTTAGCACATGCATAAGTATAAAAAGAAGCTAAGTAAAAAGAAAGTAAAGATAAATAGTGTGATTAGTGAGAGATAAGGGGCCCAATAAATAGTGTGATTAGTGAGAGATAAGGGGCCCAATAAGCTTTCATTGAATTTCTCCATGTGCCTTATGTAGAACTTTTAAAGTGATGTATTAAAACGTCCCAATATGAGCTAGAAGACTCAAATGATCTTATGTGTCAACTAAAAAGAATTTCTAAATCCTACTTTGTCCTTCTCCATATGATGTATAAAAAGGACTCAACTTATGGAGCCTTAAGGACCTTAAAAGAGTTTTTAAAGTAGCAAAAAGGGCCGGATAAGCTTGAAGATTCAAAGAATCTTATGTGTCAATAAAAAGAATAAAACATATGGGCTTAATCCAAGGACCTTAAAAGACTTTTTAAAATGATTAGCAAAAGGGGTCTAATGAGCTTGAAGACTCAAAGAATCTTATATGTCGATAAAAATAATAAATACATACATTATGCAAATAATTAACACTAATGAAGCCCTGCTTTTTACTATACATAGAGCCCACCTATCCCTTGTTTTGGGCAATCTTCATTCTTATTCTTTTTGCTACATGTGTGGAGCTTTCTTCTTCTCCACCCCAATCAAGAAAATCTCTCTCTTTTACTCAAGGTATCTCTCCCCCTTCTATTTCATAGCATTGCTAAAGGAGTGTAAGCTTATATGTGAAATTTTATGTTATGTTTTGGTTTTGCTTCCACATCCCACTTCTCTTGTATTATGAGTTAACTCCTCTTCTTAAGATTGTTGTGTGTATATACCACTCCATCACTTGGGTTTGGTTGCCTCATATGATAGCTTGCATTGCTTAAAGAAGAGTTATGGATTTCTATTGAAGTTATTGATGCTTTTGTTCATTATCTTTGTTCTTATATGATAGGTTACATTGACTAAAGAAGAGTTATGGATTTTAACTATTGATGCTTTGGTTCATTAACTTTGTTCATATGATACCTTGCATTGATTGATATCCTAATAAAAGAAGATAGATCTCAAAAAGGCTTATGAGAATGATTAACATGGGTTTAGTTTATGAATATTATGAGAATATCTAATCTTTATTTAAATAAATGGAGGGATTTACGATAAATATTTAATCTCACATGCATGGATCGGAGCTTAAGAATTGGGTTGTATGAATGATGTTCTTGAAAGGAAAAACCTCATTATTAGTTCATCAGCATGATAAATATTAGGTTTATTGGAAGTATAGTCTTGATTGAACTCGTGAAGATGGTAGGTCTTATGCTTTGGTTGAAGTATGGACTTCTTTTATATACAAGCATGCTAGATCTTATACTTTAGCTTGTAAACGCATGGCTAGGTCTTATAACTAGTTGAATGTTGACAAAACTCTCATATATTTGAATCATAATGGTATGAAAAGGTGCATTCATGGATTTGAATTAAAGTAAGGAAATGAGGCTAAGTAGGTCTCTTATATTAGGATCCATGTAAGAAGAATCTAAATCTTTCATGTAATCGAGCTTAGTCTTCATAGTTGGTATCTCATGTTTTAGATTCACCAAAAGTATAGTGATGGTTGTTACATTAGTTGATCTTATTTGCATACTTCAATTTAAGGATGGTTAGATCTTGTGTATGTTGGGACTAATAAGAAATTAATTTTGGTAGTTGATCTTCTAAAAGTTTATCTCAAAGTAGATTATCCTTGCATATGCCATGAATGGTAAGTTACGAATCTCATAAGGGAAGCTTACATTGAAGTATAGTCTCGCTTATATGTTATAAACAAGAGTTAACCCTTTTCCAAAAAGACTCCTTAGTCCGAATGAGATGAATCGAAGGGTCAAGATAATGCATAGAAAAAGGTTAGAATGAAAGGGGATTATTAAGGTTTCATATTCATAAAACTTAAGGGTAAGAAAGTATGTAGTTTGAGTCACTTATCATAGGCTTAATTCTTAAACTTCTATAAAAAACTGGTAAGAAGACTCATAATAAGAAAGCTCATTGAACAAGCATGAGATAATACTTCTAAGGATCCTAAGCTTGTTATAACCTATTTGATTGTGTGCAATTCATGAGAATGACAAGTATTAGTACCATAATTCATGGTTAATCATAAAAATTAATAAATACAATGATAGACCTTGCTAAGAGTGAAATCTTGAGTCCTCCAAAATGAATTTAGTTGTCCAGAGTGGTCTAAGGCATAGGACAATGGAACCCCCCCTTGCAAATGGATCAAGGGATAATCCCTGCAAGATGGCATATGGCCCAAGTAAGATTACTCAAAGGTAATGGGTAAACCAAGTGACCAAAAAGCCACTACAAAGATTCTTTATCTTGTTTGTCAAATCTATTAAAAATCTAATTCTAATGTAATCAATTTTTCCTTGGTATAAAGGACTCAATTATGTCATACAATTATGGAATGATGGATAAAGTTATACTAAACCTATTTTTTTGGCAAGCGATCCAAGCTGGACTTAGATTTGTGAAGAAGTCTTGCATAGGAAAGAATGGCAAGGACTCTCCTACTACAAGCTTACTTTTAGAATTTGCCTACAAGGTCCAGGTTTGTCCCACGTTGAGATTGTGGTTAATTCTTCTTGAAAAGATCTAAATGTTGGTATATTCAAGGGAACCACCACAAATCATGGTGGCGAAAAATCTTGAGAATGAAGAATGCAAAGAGATTTTTAGAATAAGTAAATGATTAGTTTCTATAGACTCTAATGTGGAGTTTAGAAGGATAGAATCCCACTAAAGTAGGATCCGCAAAAAAAGGAAAGTGTAGGCTTGAAAAAATTAGGGGCCCTCAAAATGACTTTGAGTTAAGAAAAAAGGGTTGCTTAGTTGTTTTAGTTATTATTTTACACAGATTATTGTTGTTGATAAGAAAATGTTATGAATTGATAAAGTGGATATGTTGGCTGCCTTAAGTGGTATTTGAGGTCGTATCTTGTGTCCTGGGAATGCCGAAGTGGTGTTCACATAGGTTGACTATGGAGTGCACTCTCATAGTAATAGTCTTCCACAACTAAACCCTTCCTTGTGGTATGAAAATGAGACCTAGAGTGGTTGCCATGTTTTACTATATTTGGGGTTGGGATTCTATATGGTGGGTAGCTGCTTAAGTCCTAATGGCATGGGACCAAGGGTGATTGTACAACCAATTTTCTAGGGCTGGGGCTCCTTGCTAAAGTCTTGTTGACTTGGGACCATGTGTGGTTACCATGATCAACTGTCTACTGGGGACATAACCCCCTGGTAGGCATATAAAGGGAGTTGCCTAGTTCACTTAGGATGAGGGTTACAAGGCCCAATGAATTCAAGTGATGGGAATACAAGTTATATGGAACATTCAGACTTGGATGAAGTGCTCAGAAAATGATGGATTGATGGCAAGAAGAAATTCTCAAGGATCCGATAATTGCGATGGTTTTCTAAAATAAGGACTATTTGAAGTTAAAACAAGAAAAGAATGTGTGAGTAAAATTGTTGAGGTGTGCATGTGTTCTGAAATTTTAGTGGTATGCCTGTATTTTTTCATGATTCCAAAATAATAAATGCCAGCCTAGGGGGCTGGCAGAATACTCCTTAATACCCAGGCACAACCCCAGTAACCTTAATTGAAAAAGGTTGGATTCATAGACCCATTGATGATCAGCAGGTGGAAGGCTAAGACCCATAGGATTGGATGGGACTAGCCCCAAACTAGTATAAGTAGCTAAGAAACCAATAAACAATGGAAATTTGGTGGCAATATGGACCTCAAGATTCGGGTACTTTCCAAAACCAAAACCAAAATCTTAGAAAAATTCATGAAATAATACACTCAATGGTTGTCTCTCTTTAATTAAGCAGTACGATCTTTCTTGTTGAGCCTTAGGAAGCCAATAGAAAGGTCTTCTTGTGAGAATTAAAAGGGGAAATAATATGAGTAAAGTTGAGATTTTAATGTCGAGAGGAATTACTTGCATTTCTCTACTAAGGGATTTTTCTAGTTGAACGTCGCTAGGATAGCCAATGGTAAAGATAATTGTAAGAGAGGCCCCAAGTGAAGATTCTCTACCCCAAAGATAAAACACTTCCACTGTGGCTAATCAAAGACTAGAAAGAGGGGGGTAGGGGTCTTACGTGCTTTGTCTAGTTTCTCAAGCTCTACAAGTCATCAGACAACTCATTATCCATCCAAATTCCATTTGCTTTGTCTAGTTTCTCAAGCTCTACAAGTCATCAGACAACTCATTATCCATCCATTGCATTTGCTTTGCCACCCTCAGGGTAGGGATCATGAATTCAACTAAGAGTATAGCATCAAATCCAAAGGCTATGTTATATGGTATAGTCCCAATTGAGCTTTTATAGGCAATTCTATAAGCCTAAAAGTGGATGAGATCTTCTACTCTCCCAATTTGTCCTTGATTCTTTGATTGTCTTTGTAAGCACAATGCATAGGACCTTGTTCATGCTTTTAGCCTGTCCATTCATTTGTGGATAGTAAAGGGAAGACTTACATACTACATCAGTTCTTATAAGAAAAATTCCACCACGGCACTTAAGAAATTGGTCCCTTGGTTGCCTATTAGCTCCAAAGGACATCCAAATCTAATGATGATGTGGTCCTAAATAAACTTGGAGGTTGTTCCCCCATCCGCTTTTACTAGTCTTAGCCTCAGCCCACGTGGTCACATAGTCGGTAGTAGCCAAGATGATGTATCATGCTTGCGTGCTTTAGCAGCTGGGCTATTAGGTCCTACAAAGTCAATGCTCCATTTAGTGAAAGGCCTTACAGACATATTAGCTATAATGGAATCCTATCCTTTTGTAAAATGGTGAAGCACTGGCACTCATCGCAACATTGACATATTCCATTGCATCATCGAAGAGTGTCGGCCACCGTAGTCCTACATATATAGGACTTTTCTTGCTGTGATGTCTCCTCCAAAGTACCCTCCAAGGACTCTTGTATGAGGTTGTTCTAGAATATCAATTTACTCATCTTCGCATATGCAAAGTCTTAAGACATCATCTTTCCATCTCCTTTAGATTTGTCCTGAAATGAAGGTGTATCAGACTACTGCATTCACTAACTGGCATTTTCTTTGCATACACAGTCTTAAGACATCATCTTTCCCTCTCCTATAGAATTATCTTTAAATGAGGGTGTATGGGACTGTTGCCTTCACTAACTAGCATTTTCTTCTTAGGGACATGGTCTCATCTAAAGGAAGGCGATTGCTCAAGGAGTTAGCAATCTCGTAACTCCACCTTGGCACTAATCTTATTTGAAATAGAGATGCAGCTAAAAGTTTGTCCTCAACCCATGTTGGTCCCTCCTTGTTGGAAATTATTGATAGGTGATCATCCTTGACGAGATGTTTGCGAACTAACACTCGTGAAGTCAAATTCAAGAAAAATTGCCCTATGCCGCATGGGTTGTTCACAAGGTAAAGCAAAGCATGATGCTCTACAAAAAATATAAACTTGTTCACCAAAAGATAATGGTGAAACTTCTTTATTGTGCTAAGCCCTCCCTCTCTATGGGTGTATAATCCTTCTTTGGATCATTGAGTTGTTTTCTAGCATAACTAATAAGAAATTCCATGTTCTTTTTGCCAGGTTGAGCAATATGCATCCTATATCATAACTAATAAGAAACTATATGTTCTTTTTGTCAGGTTAAGCTAATATGCATCCTATAGCATAAGTTGATACATCTATATGTACATGGAAAAGATGATATCCCACCTTGGCGCTCTAAGAATCAGAGTTGTTATCAAGTCCTATGTAAGTTTATAGAATGACTCCGCACTCCTCAATCTACACAAAACATATCCACACATGGCATATAGCGGTCTAGAAAATTTTGTATAAATAAATATGAAGCATCTATAATACCTTATGTGAACCATGAATCTTTGGATTGCTTTTGATGTTTTGGGTCTTTCAAGTTATACAATCACTTAGATCAACCACGTGTCATATAGCGATCTAGCAATTTTTACATACATGAATATGAAGCGACCATAATACCCTGAATTTGGATTGCTTTTCGTGTTTTGAGTCTTTCAAGTTCTACATTCACTCGGATCTTTCCTTCATCTGTGTGGAGATTCTATTTTTAGACACTACATGCCCTAGGATTACATCGTGCCTAACCACACGAGTCAATATTTTTGTGCGTTTAGACATAATATGTAATGTTAACATCTTTCCAACACTAGAGCCACAAGTGGGGTATATGCTCTTGTCTCGAATTTGAGTTCACAGAAAGATCGTCCATGAAGATCTCTAAGAACTTTTGTAGGAAATCCTTGTATGCTGTGCACATAAGTCTTTGAAATGTAGATATGGCATAAAGATGAACAATAGATCAATAGAGTGTCTCTATTCCACTCTAGAACTAGTTCTACTCCTTGGTAGTGGGCATTTCTTGTGTAGAGAAGAGAAGTTGTAGCCACACTACAAGCGTGTCAACACCAAGGAGTATAAACCCATCTAGAGTCTTGACAATGCATTGCTTGCACGACGACGAGAATGGAAACCTCAAGGGTGGTCAAGCCCTCAAGTTCCACACTAATCCAATGCTTGGACCTCCATAATCCAATTGCAAAAATCACATAAGAGGGAGAGGCTAGCATGCTTCCTCTCTATTCTCTCTCTCTCTCTCTCTCTCTCTCACACACACACACACACACACACACACACTACATCTAGCTATTATCAACCAAGCATGCTCACCTCATGCACACACACACACACACACACACACACACACACACACACACACACACACCAACATCACTCATACATGCAAGCAAGCAAGCTCTACAAGACTCCATAGCCTAAAACATACATAAGAATGGAAAGCATGCAAGAATATAGAAGAGAACAAGATAAGCAAGAATTCAAGGATCCCACGCTTGAGCTCAATAGTAGATTATATTACGAAAAGTTGCCTTCCACACTCTCATAAGTCACTTATATACATGTGTGCTTTGCTCGACCGCCCACACTTATGGGGTACATATTCTCTTTATATATACAAGCCTTATATGGCTGGGCTCTTCCATTACAAAGGTGGGCCTTTGGCCATATAAAAAATATCTAAGCTAGGGTGAGGATTACAAAAAGTGTATGGAAAAGGAGTACAATCACTATATGTATAAGCTGTATGGAAAAGGAGTACAATCACTATATGTATAAGCTGTAATTTTTGGGCATCCCTTATTGATTCATCTTTTGAGAAGGATGCCCATTGCATCTTTCCCGAAATACACCCTTTACATACATGTTTAACAGGGGTCTCAAGCTTTGGCAAATCTGACACAATCTCTTATCTTTTAAGGCATAACAAACTGTCAAAATTCAAGTCACCAAAGTGGCATGCCATAGCTATGTGTCACTCATATCACATGTGGCCGTAATGAGCAAGAATTATGTGTCAGTCTCTTATATATGTCCAACTTGTAAAGCCCATGGCTTAGAGTACCCGATAGCACAGTGATATCTCCATCACTCTGGACATGAACTGTAGACCTCTCATCAACAAGTCTGACCACTAGGCTTTCCCTAGGAATGGCAAAGACTAACAGTAAGTTCTTTTTGACATGTGGAACAAATAAGACTTTAGAGAGAGTGATTATTACACCATCATTTGCAATAGTGAGCACAACCTTACCAACTCCTTTCAATGAGGAGTTTTTTGCACATGTGATTATGCCTCCTTGAGGAGTAGACTTAAGGGAATGGCAGTAACTGAACAAGCATTGTGTGTTACTCTCTCATATATGTCCAACCTATAAAGCCCATGGCTTAGAGTACCCAATACCATAGTGATATCTCCATCACTCTAGTCATGAACTGTAGAGCTCTCATCAACAAATCTGACCACTAGGCTTGCCCAAGGAATAGCAAAAACTGATAGCAAGTTCTTTTTGATATGTGGAACAAACAAGACTTCATAGAGAGTGATTTTCCCACTATCATTTACAACAATGAGCACAAACTTACCAACTCCTTTCACTCAATATGAGGAGTTTCTTGTACATGTGACTATGCCTCCTTGAGGAGTAGACTTAAGGGAGGAAAATAATTCACGCTAAGAAGTAATGTTCTTGCTATTAGAACCGCTATCAAAATACCAACGAATCTATCATTGACATGTATACATCATGGACAGAGGGATCATAAGTTCAATACACAATGAATGCCCACAATCATCATGTGCATAGTCACTAACTCCTTCTTTTCAGCACTACTAAGTGTTGATGTATCAGCCACAACCATGCCTGACTCTTTCTTCTTCTTCTTCTCTAGGCTATTTTTTTAGTATTCATTGATATAATGGCCTAGCTTCTGATAGTAGTTGAAGTTGCCTTTCTTCTTAGGCTTATCACCCCCCTTCTCGATATTTTTTCCAAAAGACTGGGTTGATTCTACCTTAAGCTTATAACCACCCTGACAAAAGGCTTTGCCTTTACCTTTTTGACCAACAAATGCCTGATCTCCCATACATATACTAGTTTGGTTTTGTTAAGATTGCTCTTCTTTTACAAGAGCACTGCTGTAACCAACTCATCAAAAGTAAGGGCATTGGGGTTACTCTTCATCATGAGCCAAAGTGTAGATACAAAACCTTGGTATGAATCCAGTAGAGCTGTGGAGAACAGTAGACACCAAAGATATGTCTAGATAGGCCTCATCAATACATGCAAACTGCTCCTCAAGATTTGTAATCCTTGTGTGAGGAACGCATCCATTATTACATCTACCTATTCATATGCTGAGATTCTAACTGCTTGTGTGTAAGTAGCCCACCCATATTACATCTACCTCATTCATATGCTGAGATTCTAACTGCTTGTGTGTAAGTAGCCCACCCATGCCTCATTACACACCTGCCAAAATCACAGCAAGCGCATCCCAAGCATGCTTCATAGTTTTACATGAACAAATATGAGGAATAATACTCCTTTCACCAAAATGCATGTGCCTATGCATCCCTGGCATCATCTGATGGCTTGTTTAGTTGTGGGTAGTGCAAAGGTGGATCCCACAGTTACATCAAAACTTGTATGTACCTACACTATGTTATTGTGCTGGTGAGATAAGGTGTGCGTTACATCAGAACTCGTATCACCATCCAAAGTACCTATACTATGTTGTTGTGCTAGTGAGATAGGGTGTGTCTCAATGCTAATAACAACATTTCAAAGCTCTTTGGGCGACAAATACATAACACATCATATAGAACCACAACGGGTAGTTGGTCGCGTGTCAAGCTTATCCTCGCGTGTGGAAAGCATCCTAAATGTATCACTGATTAAAAAGAATACCTATAAACTATATGCAAAATTATAGGTATATAGTGTGGAAATAATACTTAGCAAGAATGTAAATTATCAATGATAATGTTGATGACGTTGAAGTTGTTGAAGATGACGATGGCCGTGCTGCACACGAAATACTACTACTACAATGTAGAAAATCCAAAATTGAAAAAAAGACGATGGCTACCCTCCGAGTCTGTGTGATTTTCCATCACTCCCGAGGGGCCACCCCACAGTAGCACGGTGATCGTTTCGTTCCTGCTCAACATTGCCACGGGCAGCGAATGGGACTGTGAAATTGCATTCTCCACCATCCACTCTCAGGCATTCGCCAAATGTTTGACATAGTTAACAACACACTATAGGGTATACCTTCTCCACCTAAGAGGATAGCTTTTGAGATAATCAAAAGAACAAAAAGAGCAGCTCAAGGAGAAGATGACAAGGGGGTGAGGGCTGTGATACCAATTATTCGAGTAGAGATCAAGGTAGCAACACAAACATAGATCTAGCAAGCAAGGAGAGATAAATAGAAGCATAAGTGAAGTACAAGTGAAGTGACATGATAAGGTCACTTACACATACTCATAAGAGTGTGTACATATGCTAAGAGGAAAAAACCTCCTAAAGAGGGAAAAAGTGGCCCAACCCATTATTAGCTACGTCCACAAATCCCTACCATATAAATGGCTACACTTCTAAACATCATCTAGTTGTAGCTTATCTTGATTTAGCTTTCTAGATAACCACATCAAGACCTTCCACATACTCTCCAGGAACAGATACTCTAGACTCGCGCTAGAGTCGTCCAAATAGCTCGCATCACAGGGCGACACGGAGTGCTGGTATGCCCAGACTAGCACATGGTTACAGCTACATGGTATGCATATGGACCGCCTTCCACTGTTATAGTACAGCCTCAACTCCCCCTTCCTGGAGTTGAGTTGAAATGAGCTCAACAAGATAATCAAGATGGATATCATTCAACTGCACATAGCACGCACATGGATCACACCGGCCGACGAGCCACTAGGGACAAAGATGGCTTTCTACCGAGAGCATCTTCTCCACTTATCCCCTGATGGTTTTGTTGTCCGCTCGAGGTATATGGATATTCACCTCTCTCATGTGCTATTGTCTAGATCCGCACATCTTCACATCAGCTGAGGATAGAGATCGGTCGATATGTAGCCGTCTCCATTGCCCTAGAGGATCGGATTTGCCAGCTTTGTTATAGGCTGGAGCCAAAGACTGAGGAGCACTACATATGTTGGTGCCCAATGTACTACGAGATCCAAGGGTGCTTTCATTTCCTCTTCCAAGATGGATTTGGGCCATTTTCCAAAGTGATGCACTACTCAGACCAACATTGCCTTTGACTTTTTCTCCTCGAGCTGCGCAGACACTGAGACCCCATCCTACACTCCATACAGGGGGGACATGTCCGAGACACATGCCAACGCACCCTTACCGACTTCTTCAAAGCAGCAACAGTGACCCCGCGCACCATTGACCACATAGCCACCTCAAGAAGTCACCCTGGACAGAGCTGGAGAGCTATGTAGAGCACGACATCCCCATGACCCAGCAGTCCCACTCGAGACATTATTAGAGGATACAAGCGATATTGGCACACGGCGTCGTGTGGCATGACCTCGGTGCTTCAGCCTGTCTATGTTGGATTGACCTATGCAAGACATTATGGGATGAGTCTATCTCAGTTGCTTCCCATAGCCTACCATTTTTCCAGTTCCACACTTTTATCAAATGTGCCTTGTTCTGACAGTTGTATCAAGCCACTAGTTCCTCTTTGGCCACATGTTATAGCTAGTTGTTTTTCAATTTATGCTTTTCATTTTATACGTAGGACATTTAGTTTCCTTGAGTTTTGGATGTATTGGTACTTTTGTCTCATAGGCCACTTTGGCCTCTTGTAGACGTTAATATATCTTTCTTTCTTTCTCTCTCCGTCTCTCCATTATATTGCAAGGAGTCACCTTTTGTGTGCTGGGTGAGCCCTCCCTCTCTCTCTCTCTCTCTCTCTCTCTCTCTCCCCCTTTTGCTATTATGATTGCTTCCTTTTTTTGCTTGTGCAGGCCGGTTGCAAGGCAACGCTGCTCCAAGTACTTTCTATATTGGAAGTTGATTCCGTCCAAGTACAATCCCCTCTCTCTCTCTCTCTCTCTCTCTCTCTCTCTCTATATATATATATATATATTTTTGATGGATTCTTTGAGCATGTGTACGCGTGTGCTCCCCCTGTCCCCCAACTTCAATGTTTCCCGATCACTTTCTTGCTTAAAATGTATCAAATATAAATTATTTTCATCCAGTCTCGGTGGAGGGTAAAGGTGGGAAGGAAAGGCGGCAGCATGGATGGTAAAGGGAGGAGGGGAGGTGGGTTTAGGGTAGCATGGAGGAGGGTAGGAGGAGTGATGGAAGGTGTGTATGTCAGGTAACGTGGAGGGTAGAGGGAGGAGGACAGGGTGCTGCATACTGATGAGTCTTGCTCTCGCTAGCTATGTATGCGCCCGTGGACATGAGTGCATTGCTCAACGGAGGAGATCCTAACTCTGTAGCCCTTCTGTGCCTTCAGGTTTTGCAATTCTCCCAGAATAGTAGGCGCACTAGCAATGGTGGTGGCGGTGTTGCTACTACAGTGTTAACTCTCGAGGCTCTTTGTAACAGTGGCCTTCTAAAACCTTGGCTGAGATGCATTATTCGTGACATTTTATGTATGCCCAAATTACTAATAATGGGACAAGAAAATCATAAAATGTATGCCCAAATTACTAATAATGGGACAAGAAAAGAGAACACAAAACTAAGATTCAGACTTAGAATTTACAAGATAAAATTTAAAATTTTAATTAAGAGACTAGAGTTGAGAGTATAGACCAAATTTTCGAGAGTCAAGAGTCGAGGCAACATCTTAGAGCATATTCAGCTCAAGAGAGTGAAGACAACTTAACAAGAGATGAATAACTACTAACAACTTGATGAGCCATGCTACCCAATGTTTAGTATTTACACGCTACCCAAAAAAAAACCTAAAACATGGCCAGCCACCCAAATTTTTATGTTACAAAAAAATTCAAGTTTGTAAGGTGTTACAAACGTGAGAATCCAGCGAATGTTTGCAACTATGTTATGGTTGACCATGTGCCTATAATTTCATTCAGTTCGGCATATTGCGCCACCCATCTATCTACATACTTATATAAAAAGCTTCTCACACAATGGGCCCTGTTGATAAGATCACCACCACGAGTTCAAAGTGAACATTTGTATATGTCTATGAAAGCACCCGCATTATGGGCTAGCCAAGGCACTCATACACATATTACATCTATACAAATAAATAAAAATATATTACACACACACATAATGAGAGCTGAGACACCGTTTCTTGGAATGCTATGCTAACATCATTGGTTAAGCATGGCCAATCAAAGAGGACATTACATTTGTATAGACAGATGCTTGAAGAAGGCCCAAAGAGCTGACACATTTGATTGCCCTTCAGCATACATTGAGAAGGGTCAAGGAAATAAAATGTTAATTTGTCAGATCACACAAAGCAAAAAGTGCACCCTGACTGTGCAATTAGCCTTGGAGGAACCAATTGTTGATTTGAAAGTAAGCTCTGTGTGTGTGTGTGTGTGTGTACCCTAGCTAGCCCTATATAATGGTCCAAGTAGCTTGAATTTTGGAGTTGTTTGAGAAAACAAAAAGCTCTTTGAGATAGCTATGGTAGTTTTAGTGTTAGGTTTCAAGCATGCTAGTCTCCACCACCTACGTAAGTAAGGATCATTTGAGCCATGGTTTTTTTTATATGCATATGTTTGGCCATGTAAAAGTTTGCAAATATATGTGTATGTTTGACCATGTAAAAGTTTGCAAATGTATGTGTATGTTCATATATACATAATTTACCTCTAAAAAATGGGCGGCCAAAATATGGGTGGCCAAAATATAGGTGGCCGAAAAATCTGGGAAAAAGTGAAGGGATAAAGTTTAAACGGAACTAGAATATATGTCTTAATGATTGATAAAGTTATAACTTCTATCTCACATTTTTATATATCTCCTTGAAAATCGACTTAGAGAATTAGGGTTACATATGTTTCAGGCTAGGGAAAAATAGCATACCTTTATACCCATATGTGTATGCCATACAAAAAAACTATGCTCTATGTGTGTGTGTGTGTGTGTGTGTGTGTGTGTTTAGATTAACATATGTTAAATGCAATATTACATGTATGTAGTATGTTTATATATATATGTGTGTGTGTGTGTGTTTAGATTTACATATGTTAAATGCAATATTACATGTATGTAGTATGTTTATACACACACACACACACACACACATAGATATACAAACATTCATGTATAAATATAAGCATACACACACATATGTGTTTCAAATATCTTTTTAATATAGACAAATTGTAAATTTCACAGATGGAAGAGGTGACTCGAGTGTACTTTTAGCACATGAGGAGCACTTCTTCTCACGATGAAAGGGTGGAATTGGCTAGAAAGTACGAGGTCTACTTCTTTGATGATCGTGGAAATCGATGGGTTCCACCATGGAATGTTGCAGCAAGTGGATGGAATGATAAATATCCCAAATTCACTATAGAGCTAGGGCTTGAAAGATTAGATGAAAATATAGCTCTTATGTATATCAAAGAAAATATAGGCTTAATAGATTACTATAAAATAAATTATGAGGTCTATAGAGACAAAGATCAAGTAAGACACGTGTTTGACAAAGTGATAAAATCTATTCCAAAGGATAAATTCCTTAGAAATTAAATTGATCTATTAATTTCATGATAATATATGATGCTTATTTTCATGATGAATAGTATAGCTAAGTTGATATATATGATGTCTTATTTTCATGATAATATATGATGCTTATTTTCATGATGAATAGTATAGCTAAGTTGATATATATGATGTCTTATTTTCATGAATAATATAGCTAAGTTGTGTTAAGGTTTCTAACCTTTTGTCTTTGTGTGTCTTTCGTTCATGTTTGTGTATCATTGGTGTGAGAAGGTTTTTTAAGTTTCATGTGCATAGCTTTGTTTAAATTGTTTGTAATTATTGTGTTTTTTTTTCTATTGTCTCGGTATCTCTCTCTCTCTCTCTCTCTCTCTCTCTCTCTCTCTCTCTCTCTCTCTCTCTCTTCTATTGAATGATGCAATTATCAATAGTTTCCCACCAGAATGGCAAGAGAATTGGATAAAGCCTATCTATAAAGGGGGAGATAAGAACCAACTCACCAACTACAGAA